>NC_056748.1:691188315-691440815 GCF_019279795.1 Protopterus annectens | reverse complement strand
CTTCTGGAAGCACGAATTGCACTTCCTGAAGCCAGAGGGTTTAGACTCTTTGGACATGCTTAAACTATAACTCACTAAAGCAGGCAAAGACAAACAGCAATAACAATGCTATAAAAGCAGCAACAAACCACAACAAAGTGACTACAACTACTACTGTATACACACAATCTTTAAGACAACAAGGAAAGAAGGTGGGGCCTCTAAGTGAAACAGAGACTCCCCCAAATAGGACAGCCTCTAACTTAAATGGCTACTCCTATGACATAAAAAGGAAAAGGGAAGAAAGAATCCTCTTTTAAACAGGCTCAAGGGGAAAGGAAGGCCTAAGAAAATGACGGCCACAAGAAACAACCAAAAGGCAGTAGAGGGAGGTCAGAAAGTCGCTAGCCTCAGAAGAAACGATAGACTAACTATAAACTATGAAACAACTAATAACCCTGCGATTTTAAAGACAATAAAATAATAAAATAACCAAGTACTTAGCCTGAGCCACTAATCCCAAACTCGACGCTGCAAGCGGCAAATGAAATCTGGGTAGCTACTGCTATTGCCGTTGGGATAGGGGCTAGCCTTGAGCTAGTAGAAGCTCTCGAGCTATAGTATACAGCCGAGTCGAAGCAGAGGATCGGCTCTGAACCCAACCAGCAAGAATGAAGGTGAGATAGGGACAACATAACATTCCATGACTTTATATAGCAACTGCTGTGGCTGACTGGTTGGATTTACTTCTCTTTTTACCTTTTCATATTTAACCAATAACATTCCATGATTTTATACAGCAACTGCTGTGGCTGACTGGTTGGATTTACTTCTGTTTTTACCTTTTCATATTTAACCAGTCTTAATCCGAGTTTACGTTTATCTCTATATATCTTGAAATCTTACCTTACACTAAACTTAATCTCAAATTCCATAATGCTGAACTCATCTCCCATCTAAATAACCATATGCAACTATTATAGTACTCTATATTCCCCCGAGTAACAATGTTACAACCCTTAAAACATCCTAAACTGGATTTCGCATAAAATTTCTAATGAAAAGATTATCCTAGGCGACGTTACGTTCGATTGGTAGATACCTCCACAAAATATACATCAACTAGCCTATACCTATTTGGATTGACTCATCTCATTTCCTCCCCTTCTTACAGCCATCTCAAAAACAGTGGCTCAATTCACGAGTGGATATTGGTGTCCAGTTCCATTAAGTATGCCTCCAGTGGCACCCTCTCTGAGGCACTCAGTGATCACCTTCCATGTATATGCACACATACTCAGTACCCATAATGTCAAACACTTGCTTAGAACTTCCTGTAACCTCACTAATTTTAACCCAAATACATTTAACAGAATTCTAAGTGCCTTTAACTGGTCTGTTCTGAAAAATATTCCACCTAACGAAGCTGTACACAAATTTAACTCACTTTTCCAGAAACCCTCAATAGTATGGCTCCAACCAGAACTAGGACAATAAAGCTAAACATACTCCTTGGTTATCCACTCAATGCAAGCACCTAATGCATGCAAGAAATAGGGCTTGGAAAGAATGGTTAAAATACAGATCTACACAAAACCTACAACATTTTAAAGAACGACATAACTGTACTAAGACAGACTTCAGACAAAATCTACTTCAATAATCCCTACTAAAAGTCTTCCAACCCTAAAAAATTCTGTTCTTCTATTAATAATATACTCCACCCTGGGACATCCACCACTCCTAATTCTGTCCTAAATAACACTCGCTTTGAAATAGCTGCTAAATTTAACACACATTTTACAGTAAGCATTAAAGCCATTACTAAAGATTTTCCTGCCAACATTTCTGACATGCCATCTTCTCAGACAGCGAACACCCCCCCTATTTTATTCTAAAACCTATCCCAGCCTTCTACATCAAATTGGTACTTCTTAAACTAAAACCCTGTTCTTCTTCAGTAGATAACTTCCCAGCAGAAAACCTCAAGCTGCCTGGCAGTTCCGTAGCCTGCCATGTGTCTCTTCTAATTAACTGACCTATCAAGGAATCATGTTCCGTCTGTATGGAAAAAATTCTTCCTAATCACCCTTCATAAAGGAAGAAGCTCATCTGATGCAACCAATTTCAGACCTATCGCCATATTATCCTCTTGGTCAAAAATTCTGGAAAAGTGCGTTCACAAGCAACCTCCTCAAAATGTTCTTCAGCAGAAGCTCCTGACTCTCTCACAGCATGTTTTTTGACCCACCCATAGCACTACCATGAGCTTATTAAACTTTCACAGATACTATTAAAGCAAAAGGAACTGGTTTCCTCTGCAATCCTTGATCTCTCTAAAGCTCGATCTAGTCTCTTACCAAAAACTCTTCTACCCACCGTCTTCCCTTGGGCTATCACAACCCAGACTACTATTGTTTATCAACTACTAAACCAACAGATAGCAGTCTGTTAAATAGCTCTCCACTTTTTCTGCCTTCCTTCCTGTCATAATGGTGCGCTATAGGATTCCATTCGCAGCCCTCTACTCTAATATATTCACTAATAATTTACATAAATCAGCAAGCTTCCCTCATACAATACATTGATGATTCTATCCCAACATACACTTCTGACAACTTAATACATCTTCAGAGAATTGCTCAAGAAGCGTTTAAGTCTGCTGAAAGTTGGCTACAAAAGAATCACCCACTATTAAATCCACAAAAACTAAATTACTTCTCTTTTTTACAAAATCCCACTTCCATTAAAAAGAAAACCTAACATTTCTTCTTTAAATAATACCATGACTGAAGTTACCCCACATACAACTTGGCACAACAACTGCAATCTTAATTCGACTTACATGCCAACAGCAGCATCAAGAAAATCCATCAAAAAAGGCACCTCACACAGAGTAAAGAATTTCTTACAGACTCTGCTAAGGTAACTCCATATACCACTTACCCTTTCTCCTATATGAAGCTCGAATCATGACCAAGCTACAAACCTCACTTAGTTCTAAACTTGAATAGTGCTATAACTAAGCTGCCAGATTCGCTTGGAACAAACCTTACCAGACCCACTACAGTTTAGTACTAAAAACACTTAACTGGCTCAAGCTTCAACACCTATCTTATACTCACGCTCAACTTAAATGAAAACTCCACCCGATAACTAAAACAAATTTTTTTTCCAGTATATCTTTGTTTCTAGACCTATTTTTAACACCTCAAAATCACTAAGTGCTTTATTTGTAATTTTAGCCTGTTTACCACAACATGTCTACCGATGGGGCTTGATATAGCAACGTGTTCTTCTGCTTCAACCTTTTCTCTTTCCCCTTAAAGTATTTCAAGTCTTCTTTCTATGACTCATGCCAGACATAAGGAAGTAACTTTGAATTCCCATGCCATTGACATATAGTGGGAAATGTGTGACTCACTGTCATTTTGTATTCTTTCTGTAAGAGGGCTGCTTCTTTTCTGTTGCTAATCACCCTCATTTGTTTTGCTTAGAGCTTCTTTTACACTATACTTTGACGTCATCTAGCTGCTGTCAGAGGAATAGCTAAACTGGAAAGCCTTTGCTCTAGATGTTCTTTTGTAGTCCAACATGAATTGACAGTCCCCTCCTCCCAAAGTACTCCAGCGGTGCTAAAAACTGTCACTGTAATTGACAGCTCAGAATTGAAGGAAGGGACTTCCAATGTAACTTTCTTCCCCTCTGCCTGCAGTAAGATTTATTTACTTAGTTAGCAGTAGTAAGATTTATTTAAACACTTTCTATTTCATTTTTGGAGCAAGTTTCATAAAATTCTTGAGTCTTCCAATGTGTTTTATTACTGGTGACTTTTAATTTAACACTATTTATGTACACAAGACATTATTATGTTAACTTATTTGTGCATGGCCATTTCTTTCTGTGGAACAGCTGTCTTGTGACGTGCTTTTTTTTTTTTTAATTTCCTGGCATTCTACTCATCTGCACATTTTCTGAATTACAGCAAAACATTAATTTGCACACCAGAGTCCATGATACTGGCACAGTAAAAGAATGTACTGAAAACTCACTCTATTCTACAGTCCATGCAGTGAAGCTTTTTTTTTTTGAGGGGGGGGGGGGGGGGGGTTGCTTACTGAATATTTTCAGAAAATAAGTAGCACTTGCATTAAACATAAGTACTGCATTTTTTGCAGTTACTACGATGTTCTCAAAATCAAAAGCAAACTATTAAGCAATTCACTAGTCCGTGGCCTGCATCAGAAATTTTTTTTGAGCCACTCCTGTCTTTCTGCACATCTTCAAGTACAATGTTAAACTGCTCATCGATTGAGTTGCTAATGCGCAACAGACACTACTCAGCCATACAGAGTCCTTCATATTTTGACATTACAACTTATGCTACTGTCTCACTAAAAACTAAGGAAAGAATGTGTGCAGGAAATACAACTTAGGAGTCTTGCAACCTTCAGTGAATTGAGGATTGCAGCTTCCAATTCCAGTTGTACTAACTGAACTTGTCAGGTCAGAAAGTAATGCACCGGACTGCAGTGCTATTTACAGTGTCATGAGTACAGACTGTCAATTGTTCCTTCATAATTTTACTGTCTACCTTTGTACAAGTCACTGTACCCAAGCCATGCTGTGTGGCCTTCTGGAATACTGCACATCTTACTCAAAGTTCTCCTGAACACTACAGGCAGAGATCCACACGCATACTTCATAGCACTGTGCTCTTAGTGTAAATGTGTGAAGACCATATGCACATTTTTGGATACAAAAAAAAAGTACCACATTATACATCCTTTGCCATCAACTTTGACACAACTGCGTAATGTAATGCTCTCACACACCGTGCAGACATTAGTACCTAGTCGCACAAGTTAGTGTGTCACAGGAATCAGCAATCATCATCTGCACAGGTGACAGGGAGCACAGTACACAACGGCTTGGACTATAAACACTATTAAGAGGGCACAAGTGCTACACAGGACGTTGAACAGTGTGATACCTGCCAAATGTGACCACCCACTTGGTATTCGGGGTCATGGCTAATAATGGTAAATGCCAGTAACAGAAATAACAAATTAAGAGTTGTACACATCTGTCATTCCATTGAAGGTGTTGCTGTGTGTGTGTGTGGCAGGATTACAAAGAAATTAGTATAGAACCACAAGGAAGCCTCGGAGTTTGTCGTTCCTGAATAAATGTGGACAGATGCTGGGTCCGAATATGTATGTTCCCCAGGTGAAATCAAACATATTGTAATCACAGGTAAGTTCATGTTTACAGACATGGATGTCCAACTCGCCAGGTTGAAAAAGGCCATGCTCAGCTGTCTGCACACTGCCAGGATCTGCCACACCACACACGTACTCAAGTGTCTCAACAACAGGCACTGTTACGACTGTGTCCTAACTCCAGGCTGGGGTGTGCGACATCGCTGTCATGGAATACAGGAATAGAGACACGACTGCCTTCTCTGCTTACATGTCCCATTACATGGGTATGTACCTACCATTACCTAGGATAACTAGTCAACAAGGACAGAAAAAGCACTTGCTTCAACATTTACCTCTGTTTTGTGGGTCATGCATGGCTATTCAGTGCCTGTCGCTTATGGTTGATATGGTGGACAATAGCAAGACTTTTCCAGACATGCTATCCATTTCCCTCTAGGCTTTACACTCCAGATAAGGACAGTGGCATCCTACATTAGGATTCCGTGCAGATACTTCAGCTGCAATTAAATGTTGTTAGGACACCTATTCCAGTCAATGCCAGCTACAGCACACCCGCTATAACTCAGGGCTTCCACACACTGTCTATTTGGATCTTCTTGAGTCTATCGAGAGGCATCCAAACACCATGGTTTTGGGCAACTTTAGCTACCCATCCATTGACTGTGTAAATTACATGTGCTCTGACTCACTTGCCCACAAGTTCCTTGAATTCATAAACTGCAGTGCCCTGGACCAGCAGGTTAACACCTCTACAAGGCCTGGCAACATCCTGAATGTTGTGCTTACCAATATGGGGGGGTACTGTAGCGCACTCACTCTGAGGTCTTACCTAGTGAGAACTGACCATAAAACAGTATCATTTGCTGTAAAGTAGCAAACCGTGCCCCATCCATCAAAAACTAAACATACAAACTAAAAAACTTCTCCAAAACAGACTATTACTTCTTACAGGGGTGGAAACAGCTGTATTGCACCCCCACCTCAGATGGAGACAGCGAGTAGGACAAGTTGCACATCAAAGCTTCATACAAGCACCTGTGTAACTGCATTGAAGCGGCCATGCCTGATGGGGCCAAAACAAGCTCCTAAGGAAGAGCAAACCTGCCTGATGGACAACAGCCATTAACAGGCTTTACAATAAGAGGAAAAACTTGCTAACTAAGCGGAAGCAAGCCCTAAACTGGAAACACTCCCTCCTCAGCTTATACAAGCAAATAAGATGTCTTTCAAGGTCCTCCAAAGAAAACTACGAGCGCAAATTAGCTTCCTCAACTAAGGATAACCCCAAGGCATTCTTTATTTACATCCTTAACCTAAAAGGAAAGGCCCAGATTTGTGCCAAACTTGCAGTTAATGATACCACATATAATGACCCTGTGAACATTTGTCAACCTATAAGCAGACAGGTGTTGTGAAAACTTCACTCCCCTGTCCCCACCACAAGTACCCCTTGACATCTCCACCGACTGTCCTGTACCTTGCATCTGTAAAGAGCTGTTCATACACACCCTCTCTAATGCAAAAAACACACCATCTATGGGACCCAGCAACATCCACGGTTGTGTCCTGCATGAGCTCGAGCAAGAATTAGCAACAACACTGGGTACTCTTTTCAAGTATACTGGTATCACTGGCTTCATACCAACTGAATGGAAAACAGCCACTGTTATGCCCTTGCACAAAGGGTAAACTACATGGGTAAAAGAGCACCTACCCTGCATACAAAGGGTAGCTACAAAGGTAAACCATTGCCGAACCTTAACCATCCCATTAGAATAATATAATCCTCTGTTGATACACTCCTCTTCTTGGCATTTGGAAGTTCTCAATTTGTCTTCACTAATGGCAGGGAAGCCATATAGCAAACAGGATATCTTTGCACTAATCAGAATTAATCTAATGTTATCATGTCATACGTACTAAAAAAACATTTTCTCCTTTCAGAGGTCCAACAACACAAGCTGCACATTCACACTGGTTACAATTACGAAAGCACTGCTGTACAGTTTACAAAAATACTGTTAGTTGCCCTCCAAACAGCATTTAATCTGCTTTTCATTTCTTGCCCATTTAAAATGACCGACTCAGTCAGGTCCTTGCGTATCATGTACTCTGTTTCACCTTTAAGCGCACAATGTTTGGAAGATGCTTCCATATACTTAGAGAGGTTTCACAGTGTCAAAGACATCAGAACTCAACTACTAACTTTCTTCAAGTAACTGCCAAATTATCATTGCAGTACAATTTCAAGCATTGCTTGAAGGGTCTATTATCCAATCAAATCATTTTTTTCTATTCTTCCTGCCCTTATTTCCTCCTCCAATATGTTTGTGTTTGGATATTAATGTTTTCTTACTTACTCCTGGCACTGGAGTTTCTTCACTTATACAATGAAGTGTTTCAAAATGGTAAGTATGTTCATATAGGTTTGTGTAATACATAACTAATGGCATCTGTCTTAATTTCTTATGTCGTCAGCCATATGAAACAGAGAAACTACAGCTTTTGTAAAGTGTACTGCAATCATATCTTTGTTGCTCCTTTGGGTCACAGTCTGTACCGGAAATACGTTACCAATATATGTTACTCCGCATGAATTGCAGGAGGAGGCATTCCTGTGCACATTGCAGGTGCCGCGATGACCAGTTTTGGCTGACATCAAAGCATGAAACAATACTAACTTCATGAACTACTAACTTCATGAACTGTACTCGTACTTTGAGTTAGGAATGGGGTTCATTCCTGTCATGGTATTAGAAACATAACAGATTTCGGCAAAATGTAAAAAAGGTATAAAAAGTCAAAGGTGGATATTCCAGGGTGACCCTTTGTCACCACTGCTATTCTGTCTTGCCCTTAGCCCATTAAGCTGTTTACTTAGCAGCTTAGGTCATGTACCCAATTCAGCTCCTAGAAAACAAATAATTGACTCTCCAGCTGATACAGACATCCTCCAGAAGGGTCTCACTGAGACCGATACCTGGTGTCAAAATCATGGCCTCAAGCTAAATGCCAAAAAGTGCATAGTCATCCCCTTTGGAAAAAACAAAGTACCCGCGAACTACCACATACGTGGTAATTCCCTAAATACAGAAAATGTAATAAGGGATCTGGGGACCCAAGTAGATAGTAATCTCTCCTTTGATAATCATATTGCCAGGGTGGTTAGAAATTCCTTCTATGTGGCCCACCTAATCACAAAAGGGTTCGCATCTAGAAATAGAGAGGTTATTGTGCCCTTCTACTCATCAGACCAGTCAGAGTAAAATGCCCCATTTGGGATGTACCTTACAAGACAGCTGCAACAGCTGGAAAGACCACAGAAGTACCTCACCAAGAAGATTACTGGCCTCAAACATATGCCCTATGCAGCCCAACTGAAGAAACTCCAGCTGTACTCGGTTGCATACAGCTTACTCAGAGGTGATCTCTGCCATGACATACAAGGTCATGTCCAACCCAGAATTGATGGCTGTGCTCCACCTAAAAAAAAAAAACAAATCACCAAGAGACACGCTCTAGGGATCTAAACCTCACCACAACGATAAATAGGACGTACTGGACGGATATATTCCTGTCCCAGACAATCCCCATGCTTTGGAACATGATTCCAATCTACATTAGGCAGAGCCCCTCACTAACACTCAAGAGAAACCTTGACGAGTGGATGGGAAACAGAAAATTTACCCCGCGGATCACTGCAGTGGCTCTGCTGGATAGAGGCACACGGAACTAATGGCTCTGCTGGACCGAAGCACAGGGGCGGTGAAAGCCAACACATTCTGGCTAGGCTTATAGATGCCCTCGGGCAGATAGCCTAGTACTTACCTATGAGCCTATAGATAGGTAGTTTGTTTCAGAGTATGAGAAGTCTCTGGGACAGAAATCTATCCCTCCAGCATGTTCTGTTTATTGCTGTGACAAGGTTTAGGTCCCTAGGGAGTACAGCTCGGAGGGATTGGGATTTCTTTAAGTGGAGCAAGTCCAACAACTCTGGGTTTGACATAGCTCTGTACGTTAGTCAGAGATCGCCTCAGAGTAGGCGATATGTGACGGAGTAAAGCTAGAGTTTGAGACGGTCTGCGTAGGGCATCTGTTTGAGGTCGATAATCCTCTGTGAGGTATTTCTGCAGCCTTTCCAGTTGTTGTAGATGTCTTGTGAGGTACATACCAAAAGAGATACTGTATTCTACAATGGGTCTAATGAGTGACGTATAGGGGGAACAATCTCTTTTTCCTGGATGAGAAACCTTTTCTGACTAGGTGTGCCACGCAGAAGGATTTCCTGACTACTGTGGCAATTTGATTATCAAAGGAGCGACTACTGTCCACCTGTGTCCCAAGGTCTCATCACACTTTCGGTGTTAAAGTACACTACTGCCCATCTGGTAGTTCATGGGTACAGAGTTTCTACCAAAAGGGATGACAATACACTTTTTGGCATTGAGCTTGAGGCCATGGCTTTGACACCAGGCATCTGTCTCAGTAAGGCCCTTTTGTAGGATGTCCACATCGTTAGGGGTTTCGATTATGGCGCCTAGTTTGCAGTCATCTGCGAACTTAGTTAGCCAAAGACCTTCTGGGTTAGCCTGTACTTCAGAGAAGTAGATACCAAACAGAAGAGGACCCAGGACTGAACCTTGTGGTACTTCACTAGTCACTGGTCTGAAGTCGGATTTGGAGTCTGCTACTTTCACAGTGTGGGTTCTGTCAGTGAGCCAGTTGGCAATCCATCTTGTGACATAGGGATTTATATCTAGTTTAGTGAATTTATCTATAATTCCAGAGTGGGGGATGGTGTTGAAAGCCTTGGCGAGATCTAGACAGGCTGTGTGAACCACCATACCCCTCATCTAGGGCTTTGGTGACTGCTTCAAAGAAGTCTATCAGTTTTAGGAGACATGATCTGCCTTTTACAAACCCGAACTGGGTGGGGTCCAGAGTTTGGAGATTACCAATGTCAATGTTTATAACTTCCGTGATGATACGTTCCATAGCCTTGCAGATAAGGCTTGTCAGGCTAATGGGGCGGTAGTTCCCAGGGTCTGTGGTGGCTCCCCCTTTGTGAAGTGGGATGACAATCGCTTTGCACCATTCAGTGGGCACAAAGCGGTAGGTAAAGCTATAATTGAACATGGTACTTAGGTGGGGTGCAAGTTCATTCCGTAGTTTGTGTAGAATGCAGCCTGGGATGTTGTCAGGTCCCATGGATGCTGTGTTCTTGGCTTTGGAGAATGTGGTTTTTACCTGTGCAGGCGTGATCACAGGAACTTTGCATTCTTCCGGTATAGAGATGAGCCCTTTAGGGGGTGAGAGGGGGTAAAGTTAGCACTGAACCTGTCTGCCAGGATGTTGGCAATATCAGTTGGTTCTGTATATTTAGTGCCATTGTGCTGTAACTCAGTAGATCCGAGTGTTGCCATTGAGATTTTTTGACATAGCTATAGAATGCTTTGTGGTAGTCTTTAGTATCAGTGGTGATTTTGTTTTCGTAACTAGCTTTGGAGGATTTTATGAGGGATCTCAGCTTCTTACTGAGGCTGACCACAGAGTTCCTCCAATCATGGGATTTTACTCATTTTTGCAATAGTCTCTTTCTTCTGTTGCAGAGTTTGTTTATGCCAGGGGACCATCAGATTGGCTTCCTTTTTTCGGAGGATAGCATTTTGGTTCTGTTAGGGATTGCACGATCCATGCACTCATGTAAGTGCTTATAAAGTGCATTTGTGTAGGAGTCAGCAGTCGTACCTCTATTGTCCATCTGCATGGGTGTTGTGAAGTTTGCCACTTCTGTCTTAAGAAGCGTGAAGTTGACTTTGGAGAAATTTTTTACGGTGGTATAGATCTGCAATCATGGGCTGCACATATATATATCTGCTGACCTCACAAGACCCAAAGGTGTTGAATGTTTTGAAAACAAAGGAGAATACTTCTAAGATGACTTCCCTGCTTAGTTTAGCAGAAGCATATTGGTGTCAAGTGGGAATGGAAATCAAACCAGAAGTAGATAAAAATTAGGCAGCAATGGAATGTGCCAAAAAATTAAATAAAAACTATAAGGTGAATGATGAGATGAGAAGGCAAGAAATACAGAAAATGCATAAGTACAGTTACAAGTACAGAAAAGTCTGGGAACAACCTCATGTTGATAGGATCGAACACAGGGATGGTTTAGGAGAGGTGAATGTAAACCAAGCAAAGAAAGGTTAATATTGGTGGCCAAGGATAGTGCACTACATACAACCTGGTTTACAAAGTCCATTGAAAATGTAGGAGAAGCACACAAAAGTAAGTTTTGTAAAACAGAACTGGAAACAGTCATACATCTTGTTCAGGGCTGTAATATACTAATAGCAGAAGGACTGTATACTGAAAGGCATAATACTATGGCAAGACTCTTGCATTGGGGATTGTGCAAACATAACACTGAAATAGCTGGAAAACTCTGGAAACATGAGCCGAAAGCATTATAGAAAATGAAAAAGTTTATATCACATGGGATCGCCCACTACCAACGGTTCAAAAAATATGTGAGAAAACCAGATATACTAGTCCATGTAAAGAAGAGAAAAGTAACAATGATCATTTAAATTGCTACTCGCAGTGACTAGTGTCTTCCATAGAGAGAGAAACAGTGTCATAAAATACCAGTTTTTTTCAAGTTGAAGCAAGGGCAATGTGGAAGAAGGATACCCAGACAATTCCAACAGTATTTGGAGTAATGGGTCTTAAAAAAAATTAGTCAAACTGAAATATGTTAACAGTACATGTAACTTCATATGAATTGCATGAGCCATTACTGGGCAAATTGTGGCTGGTGGAAAGAGTACCTCTGGCTAACATCAAAGGTTGAAACAATACTAATTTCATGAACTTAAATCACACACTGACTTAGGAATGGGGTCCATTCTAATCATAGTATTAGAAACCCAAAAAACTTGGAGAAATTAAAATGAGTGTTAGGGATTAACCCTTAAATCACTAGATGGCTAACCAGTTGGTTTACTGACAGAAAACATACCATCGAAGTTGGGAACTACACCTCTACCAGTGGACCCGTCACCAGTGGCATACCACAAGGTTTTGTGCTGGGTTCTTTACTGTTCGGAATCTACTTCTCAGAAGTCCAGACAAATTAGACAGCTTCTGGCTTTACCAGCTTCACTGATGACTGCAAATTGGGTGCAATCGTTGTCCCCCAATGATACTAACCTACTACACGAAGAGCTAACACAGAAAATTACTGGTGCCAAAGTCACTGTAAATCTAAATGCAAAAAAGTACATTATTATTCCCTTTGGCAAAGTAGAATTCCCCACCAACTATAGTACTAACACCCCCTGAAGTCAAAATGCAGTAATGCAATAGCCCTAGGAACACAGGTAGATCGCAATCTGAGCTTCCACCACCAAGTTTCCTCTGTTAGAAGGACTACCAACTACCAATTAATCTTGTAGCTGTAAAATGGTTTGCATCTCTCCATTCCAGCAAGCTGTACAGTGCAGCTGGGACCCTATAGCTGCCTTTTACACCACTTTCCATAAATAGTGCAAAGGGTATAGCTAACAGAACCATACACTCTCTAAAGGGTATAGCTAACAGAACCATACACTCTCTAAAGGGTATAGCTAATAGAACCATACACTCTCTAAAGGGTATAGCTAATAGAACCATACACTCTCTAAAGGGTACAGCTAATAGAACCATACACTCTCTAAAGGGTACAGCTAATAGAACCATACACTCTCTAAAGGGTACAGCTAATAGAACCATACACTCTCTAAAGGGTACAGCTAATAGAACCATACACTCTCTAAAGGGTACAGCTAATAGAACCATACACTCTCTAAAGGGTACAGCTAATAGAACCATACACTCTCTAAAGGGTATAGCTAATAGAACCATACACTCTCTAAAGGGTATAGCTAATAGAACCATAAACTCTCTAAAGGGTATAGCTAATAGAACCATACACTCTCTAAAGGGTATAGCTAATAGAACCATACACTCTCTAAAGGGTATAGCTAATAGAACCATACACTCTCTTCACTATTTATCGATACACTTCCCTCAGATCTTATGCATATACCAGTGTTATTCGACACAGACGATATGGTGATATACAGCCCAAGCCCATCTCAGTCAGTGATCAAAACATCAGCTAAAAGCATACAAGCTTACTTGGCCATTAATTCTAAATACAAAGTAAGCAAAGGTCATAGTCCGAATCCCAGCCAAGGCTAGCCAAAGAACCCTGCAACTGGACCACTGGCAGCTGTAGTCAGGAGGTAACAGAAACGGTTCACTTTTAAAAATGCACTGGTGTCCGGCTAAATCCCAATCTCAATGTATAAAAGCACATACAAAACACTAAAGCCTAAAGTAAACATACTGCTATTCTGGTCCAATAAAACATCTCACTTTGTCACCAGAAGGAAGAGCTGCCACTGATACAGGGGTCCTGTTCTCCCAGCTGGAGTATGGTCTCCTCATCATCTCAGATCTCTGGAAAGTATTTGCAGTAACATGTAAATGTATCACAATAGCCCTGAAATGAAAACACTGCTACTTCCTCCTTGCTTAAGCAAAATTGCTACCTTTGGGCCCCACAATTAATACATTTGCAGGAGGCCTAGTCTTCCAACTCACTAACTTTAACTTATTGTCTCACCTAGTGATCAGACTAGGTGATAAAACCAACCCTACAACCTTAGATCCCTTCCAGCACACACTTCCACCATTCTATCATTTAAAGCTACACTTCAGTAAGCAAGTCTTCTCCATTCCTGCTACAAAGATCTGGGCTAACATCCATCCCCATAAAAAAACTATTGTATGACTTCCCAAAATTTCACAGAGAGCTAAAGTCCTTTTTATTCAAACCAGCAAGATGTAAGTGCTTCCTTAGCAATGAAATCACATGAAGCCACAAAAAAAATGTCACCTCCTTAGTCTAAGAGGTATAGGTATTATACTATAACTCTTGAAAATGTATATTGCACTTTCTCTGAAAATGCAACTTACTTATAACTATGTATGCAACTGTAATATTTTACAAATGTGTATTCTGAGAATTATAGCATTTACATTGTGACGTATTATTTTTACTCTAATTAGAACCTTCACATATCAGTGGCAGAAGCTGAAAATGGTCCAGTAGAGTCTGTGTTCTACCTTGGTCAACAAATACAAATAGATACATTAGGTAATTAAATTCAATTTGAATCATCCAGATCTGTTCAGTACTGGTGGTCAAAGACAACACATACAGAAATGCCGTAGATATAGCAGTCCCTTACACGCACACACACGCGCACACATGCACACACGACATTCTGCTTTCACACACTCACTGTTCATTCTCTCGTCCATGGCAAACTCTCTCATACACACACACACACACACACACACACACACACACACACACACACAGTCCATTCTACATTCACACACAGACATTCTGCTTTCACACACTCACTGGTAATTCTCTCATGTATTGCAAACTCTACACAAACAGTGCATTCTGCATTCACAGGCAGACAGACATTCTGCTTTCATGCATGCATTCAGTAACCCACATGCAAATAGGTACCAGAAACCCCACACATGGACACACACAAACACACACACCAAAGAACAACCGACAAACCTGTCTGTACAGATTGTGGCAGGAATGTCTGGATTTTTCAGTGGCCACGTATGTGGTCCGTTTCTCATAAAACACTGGTTTTCCGGCAATTTGGGGAAAACTAATGAACCAGCACCAGACCTCCTCAGGAAAAGCCCAAGGAGTCAAAAAATTAAAAAAAAAAAAAAAAGAGAGAAATTCATTGCGACAAGCCGAGCGAATACACTGTAAATGATAGACTTGTTGCAATTAGACCTATACCAACACCAGCTCTTCCACGCAATGAAAAAAATAATAAAAATATGGTTTGTTCCCTTTTCCAGCACACAACTAAGCAAAACACCAAAGAGTAAAATAAATAAATAAATAAAGGAGAACTTCACTGTAACAAAGTCTAGAGATAACTTGTAACTGATCGGCATGTTACACTTAGACCTATACCCACACCAGCTCCTCCACTAAACGGGGGAGGGGGGGGGCATGGTTTGTTCCCTTTTCCAGCACACAACGCACAGGGTCAGATGCATTCACACACACGGACATTCATCGCAAACTCTCTCATACACACACTTGCACAGTCCATTCTGCATTCTCACACACATGCACACAGGTCATTTTCTCATGCATGCAAACTCTCTCAAACGCACACTTACACAGTCCATTCTGCACGCGCGCACACACACACACACACACACACACACACACACACACACACACACACACACACACACACATTCTGCTTTCAAGCATGCATTCACTAACCCACATGCAATCAGCACCAGAAACACACGCACACACCAAAGCACACCAGACAAACCTCTCCGTACAAATTGTGGCAGGGATGTCCGGATTTGTCAATGGCAACTTATGTGGTCTGTTTCTCATAAAACTGTGGTTTTCCGGCAATTTGGGGAAAAATAATAAACCAGCACCCTACCCCCTCAGCAAAAGCCCAAAGAGTCAAAAAATTAAAAAACAAAATATATACAAAGGAGAACTTCACTGTAACAAGCCGAGCGATACCTTGTAACAGATCGGCTTGTTACACTTAGACCTATACCCACACCAGCTCTTCGACTAAATGAAAAAAAAAAGAAAAATAAAAAATATGTACACAACATACAGAGCCAGATGCATTCACACACACAGACATTCATCGCAAACTCTCTCATACACACACTTGCGCAGTCCGTTCTGCATTCACACACACATTCTGCTTTCACTCTCATGCATGGCAAACTCTCTCACACACACACTTACACAGTGCATTCTGCATTCACACACACACATGCACAGACATTCTGCTTTCACGCATGCATTCACTAACCCACATGCAACTGGCACCAGAAACCCACACATGGACATATACACACACACCAAAGCACGTCCGACATGCCTCTCTGTACAGATTGTCACAGGAATGTCCTGATTTATCAATGACGTTTTGGGATCCATTCCTCATAAAATTGTGGTTCCCTGGTAATTTGGGGGAAAAGTATTAACGCTTGAAGTTAGAAAATAATGGCAGACATTTCTCATTTAGAGTTCGCAAGCTTCATAAAATCTATGTTAATGCAAAAACCGTTATTCTATCAACTTGGTAAGTTTGTAAGAGCAACATTTCAACAATGCCCCTATTCTGACCCTTTGTCTAGATTTCTTACTCCAAGAGGTTGACAGGAATGACCGACTGTAGTAACCCTTTACCAAAAATAAAAAAAAAAAAGGCTGATACACTTGCAGTACAATTACAGGGACAGATTGGTATGAGGTAAATTACCCAACAGTTAATGCACATGAAGCGAGTTTTCAAGCACTTCGGCTGCAGTTGCAGTAAAGGATATATTCACTCCAATAATGTTTTCAATCCAGAAGGAAATAGCGACTGCAATGCAGTTCCACAACAGCTGTTGTTTACTGAGCCGCCCTTGAGAAGGTCTGTCACAGTGTGGGTGGAACATCAGGACAGGGGAACTAATGATTTGACTGTCGAAGGTACGTCATGAAGGTGGTGACAAATTCCACCTGAAAGCATGCAATACAAAAGAAGGGGGATGGGCCTTCCTGCCCTACACTTAGGAAGAGAAATGTAGGACTGAAAAACTGTTTAGTACATTCCTGTAACAGCAGGTGGCTAGGTTGACTTTGAGGATAAAATACAACTAGCGTTGGAGTTTAAATGTGCTGGAGCCTGGAGTTTTCCTATAACCCATAAAATCATCCATACCATACCATATCTGCCTACCCAGCAATTACTCTCCTACTCCAATAGCATCTTCGGTCAAACAATAAACTGTTTACCATCTCTGAACCACAAAAGGCTGCTGGAGTCTGTCTCTATTCAAATAAAACTTGGAATAAAATTCCTGTATCAATCAGATCTATTAACACACACCATCTTTTCAAACCATTAATAAAAGACTTCCTCTCTGCCTCATGGCTTTGTTCATGCTCCACATCTGAGACATAGCACTCTAACACCCTTCATTACTTTTCTTATACCTCCCTTTAAAGCACTAAATCACTTAATCTTATCACTTTGAATACCTCACTTTACTGTATTTCTTAAACTACTATACCTACGTCTAATCATCACAACCAAATTACTATTCATCACTACTTCTCTATTGACACTCAGACTTGATTATCTCCCACTTCACTCTATTGTACTTCTTAAATTAGACCTACACATCTTACACTAGACTTCAGTATGTAAAGTTTCAGTATAAGGCTTTGAAATTTAATGTTTGTGAATATCAATACAATACAAATTTTATTATACAGACTACCATGGTATATATTCAATGAAACACATTATAACATCTATTATAAACACATAAATATTGACTGCTAAATATGATACCTTGGAGTTTTTCTCCCCTGGTTTCCACCGAAAAATGGCACTTGTGCTCAGTGGGACTTTCCCAGTAAACAAATGCTAATAAAATAAATGCGTAAGTATTCCATTTTAGCTGTTTACTCTTTCATAATCTTCACTCACCTGGTTCTTGAAGACCATTGCAGGTATGCAGACACTACCCACCAAAAAACAGTTTACCAGCCGGAGCTTTTCCACATCAATGGGACTTGAAATGTAATAAAGCTTCCTCTTCATGTCAATTCCTCGAACAATTCCTTAAAAAAAAAAAAAAGTGATATACAGTACTGCTCAAAATATACACAGTTTATTTTCCCAAGTTAAAGTAATGACCATGAATAAATAACCAAAAAAAGAAAGACAAATAAGAGGACAAATCAAGAAATCTGCACTAAATCAAAGAAGCTGAAGGGCTCCCACACTTATAATCTGAAAAAAAAAAATGCAGTTCTACTCATGCTAAAAAACATCAATCTGTTACACAGACAGAAATATGCATATCTGCAAAAGGTGTGAGCATCATGGATTTGTGCAACATCAGGTTATATCCTGGCTCTGATCAGTTCCTGTTCCTTGTTCTCAGTCTGGAAGGCTCTCAAGGATCTATGCCAAGAAAACTACACTGCGACAAATCTGTTGGGATCTTTTGAACAGCAAGACTAGCACTAAAGGAGGGGATCAATACCCAAACTGTTCAGTAGTGTTCATTGTTTACTGTTATACCACTTTTTGGATCATATCGCAGCCAGTGTGTCCAAATGGAGAGATGAAAGCAGCAAGAAAAGTAGAGTAGTAGTACTGCTGGAACCATACCCCTCAAATGCACACACTTTTGACTCATTTTTGGAATGTTTCTGTTAAAATTTGTGATTTTCTGGCAAATTACTTATGCTTGAAGTCATTACATACATACATTTGAGTTTCAGACTGATTCTTTCATAAACTGCATGACAGCACACACCCTGTTATTCCAGAACTTTAAGTTTAGATCAGTATTTTAAAATCTGTCACTATTTTTGGCCTTTGTCCACCCCCATTATTTAGGCTTTATCCAGATTTCTTGTGCTAAGAGGTTGAAAGGTATGGCTGGAACTGAATTCACATGATAATATTTAAACAGTATTTTATGCACCATAGATAAAGATAGGTTAAAAAAAAAAGGTCCCAGGATAAAAAGCGCTCAGCACAGGTGTACACACTGTGACCAGGACTGGAACAAAAAAAAAGGCAGTGCAGAATCCTCAGGAAATAGAAATATTCCTACCACAGGGTTAAACCAGGCTCAGGGGGATGGTGGCCCCCTGTGGCAGAAGGTAGTAGCCGTCCACAAAAACTGACAGGCCAAAAAAAAAAAAAGTATAAAGACGATAAAGTGTACTGTTGAGGGTATATACAAAATTATGTATTCTTAAAATTACACAAGAAGCCCAGAACTTCCAGACAAAGAATATTTAGAAAAAGAGAAATAAATTAGAGGAAAAAATACTTGCACAAGAAAAGCTGCCAATTCACAAATAAAAATGCATGCCCCCCAATGCAATGGATCAATGGAAAACATTATCTAGATGAACAAACATTGGGGCACCTAGAAAAAGAAGTGAAAGGAAATGAAAAAATATATAAAGAACAGAACTAGAGGTCTTTGAAAGGCATACAAAAGAAACATGGACATATGAAAGGAGAGAGATCTGATAAGGTGCAATACTTATGATAATGAGAAACCCAAGCTAATCAATACAGAAAAAGAAGCTCCAAAAATATTTTGTGAGAAATACAGGAAAAGTCGCCAGGACCTGAAAGTTCTGCAAAACAAAAAATAAGATCACAAAGGGAGAATGCAGAAAAAAAAGATCAATACGGTAGAAATTAAACAGGAACTGAGGGGATGGACCATCTGTAAAATAACTGGTTTAGTGTGGAAACTTCAACACGGGTAATGCTGCAACATGATGGATCAGTGTGTATCCTGCTACAAATGAAAAATTGTGCTGTGATGTAATTTATATATAGATTTAACTTCAGCATTTTACAGGGTCATACACAAAACAGTGATCAATAAATTAGTACAACTAGGTATTGATGCACTCTTGATAAGATGGATAGCTGCATGGCTTACAAATAGGACATGGTAAGTATCACACACCAACTAGACAGGTGAAATCCTTGGTTACAGTCAAGGTGTCCCACAGGGCTCTGTCCTAGGCCCTTACTTGTTTAAATGGCATCTTTCAGACCTAACTTTTGCATCTGAGGTGTTCTACAGTCTATATGCAGGCAACCTGAAACTGGGTAAACTGATAACATGTGTTATAGATAAGGCACGTCTGCAAAATAACTTTACTAAATTGACCATTTGGACACAGGAGAATTATATGTTGATAAATGCATCAAAAACTAAGCATATTAGACTTGGGAGACAAATTGAAAAGCAAATATTTAATACAACACAGTGATTGAAACTGTAGACTCATTTAAGGACCTGGGTTTATGGGTAGATTCAACTATGAGTTTTTCTAATCATATCAACCAACTGGTTAATGATAGTTACTGAGGTTGTATAAAAAGAGGTATAAAGTCTAGGAAATCAAAAATAATGAAGCCATTGTTTGTTAGTTACATTAGACCCACATCTGAGTATGGAATAACAACATGGAAACCCTATAAGAAAACAAGCATGAGTAAACTGGAAAGAGTACAGCGGAAATATACCAAGGGCATACATGGATGTAAAAATTTAAGTCATTATGAAGGACTAAAATATGTGAACTTGTACAGCGTTTCTTACAGATATCTAAAAGGAGATCTTATTCAGGTATATAGCGCATTTAGAGACAATGAAATGTTTGGGATTATCAAAAAGTACTAGAGTATCTCTGTAGAAGATTCTATAGGAATGAAAAGTGTACTAACTAGTTCTCTAACAGAGTAGCTGATGCATGGAACAGACTTCTAAATTACATTAAAGCAAGTACTAGTTTAAATATTTTTAAGAATAGCCTGGATACTTATTATGGGAACAATTGTTTTGGTATACTGGCAAGCTAGAAGGGCATTAATGCCCTTGCTTGAAATATTCCTATGTATGTATGTAGGAGCAGTAGGTGGAGGGGGATGCATCTGAAGAGAATTTGCCACAAGGCGATGTTTTGGAGCCTCCTGCAAGAGGCTCACCGTAGCAATTCTGACGCAGGTAGCATTGTGGCATAATGGGCCAGTGGCTCCCCAAATGGAGGAGAAGCAGACGAAGCAGGATGCATCTGGGTTGGGTGAGTGGCCTAATGGTTAAAGTGTTTGCCTTACAAACACAAGGTGCAGGGTTTGAGTCTCACAAGGGATAATTGGCTAGGTTCAAAATGGCTCACAAGGGCAGTTAGCTTAGTATTAATCTATGAACCTATGAAGAGGACATGGCAAAGGAAAATTTGGGGGCATTTTCCGTAGAAGCCTCACAAGAAACAGAGTCCAAAGAAGATGCTCTCAGTCCAGAAGAACAAACATAAGGACAGGCCCACCTGACTTGAGAGAGAGAGATAAATACACCAAGATACATGAAAGAAAATACATTACACAAATAAGACAAAATGTTCCAAGATTTCTAAAACATGCAAACACTGTAATCAGGACTATCAAGAAGAGAGAAATGTGCATGATACAACAGTAATAAATAAGGTATATTGTCATTCAGTTAAAATAACTGATAGTGTTACTACAAAAACCGAGAAGGTCACCATGGAAGTAATGAATACAGAAAACTGTAAAGCAATTAACACAAGTAGAAAAAAAGTACAGTTGTATACACTTACCATAAATGTAGATGTTCGAGTGTATTCACTGTTGCAGTCATTACATTTGGGTTATCTGCCTGTAGGTAGCAGTCAGCCGGCCTGATTATCGAAGTTTTAGGTCCTGCGTTGGATGCTGTCTCTTCTTCCATGACATCAGGTCGTCAGGGGTATAAAGCATGCAGTCGACGCCATTATCAGTTTTTCTTGCCCCAGATGTCAGGTGCCCCAATAATGGGAAGCAATTATATAGAAGGTTACACCTCCAACAAAAAGCAAACACACCAGAAAGCTGAAATACACAATCAAGAAGCAAGGTATAGCCAAGAGAAGTCAGGGGGCTGGAGGGAGGGTAACTAGGACTGCAACAGTGAATACACTCGAACATCTACATTTATAAGTGTACACAACTGTACTATGTTCTTCGTGTTTCACTGTTGCAGTCATTACATTTGGGTAGATTCCCAAAGCTAAGAAAGGGAGGAGGAAGTTAGAGAACATTATAAAAGCTATTAAGCCCTGCAAGACTGCAGTGGCAAAACCAGCTCTGGATTTAGTAAATAGGCAAGTGGTAATGTTTGGTGAAGGTATGTACAGAGCTCCAGGTAACAGCTTCTAGGATGTCCCTTGTAGGGACACATCTGAGAAAGGCCGTCAAGGTAGATGCAGCCCTGGTGGAATGTGATCTTACCCCCTGTGGGGCAGGTTTTCCACGGTGCTTATATCAGAAATGAATGCAATGGCTTATCCACTTAGAAATGGTTTGCTTTGAAACGGCCTTCCCCTCTGCCCCTGCAGCAAAGGCAACTAGCAGCGGTTTAGTTTTTCTGAGAGGCTTAGTATTGTCCAAATAAAATCTAAGTTGTCTGTGCACGTCCAAAGAGTGCAGTATTCGTTCTCCTTTGTTCTGTGGATTAGGACAAAAGGTAGGCAAATGAATAGACTGGATACCTACTTTGGGCATAAAGGAAGGATTGGTCCTGAGGGACACCCTGTCAGCATGGAAGATAATGAAGGGCTCCACTGCCATGAAGGCCTGTAATTCAGACACTCTTCTTGCTGAAGTGATGGCTAGAAGGAAGGCAGTTTTCCAAGAAAGGAATTTCAACTCTGCAGTTGCAGCTTGCTCAAAAGGAGGTAGATTGAGCTTTTCCAATACAAAGTTAAGGTCCCAGGCTGGAGTAGGAGCTCTCCTGGGTGGTCTTAAATTTTTGGCCCCTCTGAGGAATTGTTTTAGCAGGGGGAGAGAGAAGAGGGGTGGGCTCAATATTATAATGTGCTGAAATGGCTGAGGCATGAATTTTAATTGATGAGAAGGAAAGGCCCTTGGGGAGCATCTCTGCTAAGCACTGAAGAATATGCGGTAAGCTGGGCACTGTTGTTCCCATCCCTTGAGTCTGGCTCCAGGAACAGTATCTTTTCCACTTTTCAGCATAGGATTTTCTAGTGCTAGGCCTCCTTGCCTCCAGAATGACATCAAGCACCTGCTTACTGAGGGATGCTACTGGAGAGCTCAGGGAATTAGCCAGGCTGCAAGGTTCAGGGTTTGAAGCTGGTGGTGCAGAATCTGGCCCTCCTGCTGGGACAGCAGGGAAGGGGTCTGAGGCAGGTGCCATGGTTCCAGCAGAGACATACTGTGCAAGAGGGGGTACACCAGTGCTGGCGTGACCAGTCTGGTGCAATCAGTATGGACCTTGGTTTGTCTTGTTTGATCTTCAGCAGAACTTTCAAGAGGAGAGGCAGAGGGTGAAAGACATAAACAGAGGCTTTTTTTCCCAGGTGAAGGACAGGGCCATCCACTTTCCAAGCTTGACTGTGGGAAGTCCTTGTGCAGAATTTGCCCAATTGGTAGTTGCCTGGCAGGAATTGAACTTGTAGGTGCACTTGGTGGGTCAAGGCTGTGTTCCACAGAACCATGGCTAGTCTGCAGAGAGGATACGAGTGGGTTCCCCCCTGCTTGTTTATGTACCACATAACAGTGGTGTTATCTGTCTTGACCAATAACTGTCCTGGAAGAATGTGGTCCTTGAAGGCTGTCAGGGAATTCTGTACAGCTAACATTTCTTTTTGATTGACTTGCAGGTGCTTCTGACTCTGGTTCCATTTGACCTGAATGCACTGCCCTGCCAAGTGAGCCCCCCCCCCCATGCATAGTCTAATGCGTCTGTTAGTGTCTGGGTGGCAGGGGGTACAGTGAATGGCAGTCCCTTGTTGTGGTAGCCGGCCTCTGCCCACCAAAGGAACTTTGTCTTTATAAAAGGAATGATAGGAATCATTGATTCCAGGTCCTGAGAATGCTGACATCATAGGCTTTTTAGATACTATTGTAGTTTCCTCATATGCAGCCTTGCATATGGAATTAGTACAATGCAAGAGGCCATGAACCCCAAGGCTTGCAGGATTTTCCTTGCAGATAGCTGGGTCTTTGTGGCTAGTAGTTTGAAGAAGGCTGTCAAACTTGTTTCTCTGGCATGAGGTAAGCCATCTGGGAAGTTGTGTTCAAGCTTGCTCCCAGGAATACAAATTGTTGGCAGAGTACTAGATGGAGATTGCTTTTCATCTATGGTGTACCCCAGTGAAGTTAGAAAAAAGTTATGTCTTACCATAACGTTCCATCTGTATTGTCGATCCTCGTTTAGTCATTACGCATGGGTATCGGTTCCGAGCTCGGAACCGAGCCGGCCATTTTCCAAGCTCATGCCAGCTTCAAACTCTCGAGCTAAACTCTTACCCACAATCCCCCTCTCCCTGTTACCTCAGATTGAGTTTGCAAGTCAAACATGGTAGAGGCTACCTCTGGTCAAATAATCTAAGAGAACTGGATGGTGAGATCCACTAGAAACCACAGGAGGGGGAAGGAGGGAGGGTCGTAATGACTGAACGAGAATCAACATTACAGATGGAACGTTATGGTAAAACATAACTTCTTTATCTGATATTGTTAATCCTCGTTCATTCCTTAGGCATGGGACAGAGTCCCCAGCTACCTCAATATTGGGAGGCTCTCATGGAAGGACATTCCTGAGCACCACAAAACCGAAAGATGCTCTTCCCCTTGAGGCCAAATCCAATTTGTAATGACTGATGAAGGTATGAGGCGTAGCCCAAGTTGCAGCTGCACAGATGTCATGTAAAGAAGCTCTGGCATGGAAGGCAGCAGAAGTTGCCACCGACCTTGTTGAATGAGCTTTCATGGCAGTAGGCAACAAGATATTACATTGTGTGTAAATAAAGGTCACACAGTCCTTCAACCATCTAGCTAATGTGACCTTAGCAATAGCAGATCCTAATCTAGGACCAGAAAAGGCCAAAAATAACTGGTCAGATTTACGAAAGGGTTTAGTCCTGTCTAAGCAAAAATGGATTTGCCTGTGTATATCTAGGGTATGTAGGCAATACTCTCCTCTGTTTTAATGATTGGGAAAGAAAACTGGCAATTCAATGGCTTGATTAATGGACATTTCAGAGATCACTTTAGGCAGAAATGACGGATTAGTTCTCAGAGACACTATATCTATGAAAAATCAAGTATTGACTCGATGCATAAAAAGTACAGTTTTGTACCTACCATAAATGTAGATGTCAGATAGGTATGCATCTGCAGTCCTAACATATGGGTTGTCCTGCCTCAGGCAGCCCTTCGGTCGGCCGGATTCCAAAGTCTGGGTCTGGCCTCAGCTGATGTCGCACTTCACCCGACGTCACAGCTGCTGGGGTATAAAGGCATCAGCCGACGCCATTTTCCTCAGTGTTTCTTGCCCCAGATGCCAGGTGCCCTCTAGGAAGGCTAAATTTGGATAAATGCAAATAATTCCAAGCAGTAGAGAGCAAAAAAAAAAAATATATATATATATATATATATATATATATATATATATATATACATATATACAAACAAATACACCATAATAGATTCCCCCAGCTAGCTAAAAGAGGGGTAAATACCCTAGGAATACCACAGAGGGGAAGGAGGGTGGGTAATCCTGACTGCAGATGCATACCTATCGAACATCTACATTTATGGTAGGTACAAAACTGTACTATGTCCTTCAAGGATGCATCTGCAGTCCTAACATATGGGTAGAATACCATAGCCAAACTGGGGGAGGAGGCACTAAGATAAAGATGGTGTAGTTAAGATCCCTTGCAAAACAGCAGTTGCAAAACCTGCTCGGGATCTGGAGTATAAGGGAAGATTATAATGCTTGGCAAATGTATGCACGGAGCTCCAAGTAGCAGCTTCTAAAATGTCTTTGGTAGCCACTCCTCGTAGGAAAGCTGTAGTGGTGGCTGTAGCTCTTGTGGAATGAGGTCTGATATTTTCAGGAGTTGTCTTTCCATGAAAAGAGTAACAAAATCGAATGCAATTTCCTATCCATTTTGAGATTGTCTGTTTTGAAATTGCTTTTCCTTGCATTCCTGTTGCATATGCTACCAGAAGCTGGTCAGTTTTACTGTTGGTCTTAGTTCTGTCCAGATAGTAGCGTAATTGTCTGTGCACATCCAAGGTATGTAGCAGTCTTTCCCCCCTGTTCTGTGGGTTGGGGAAGAATGTAGGTAAATGAATCGCTTGGTTCAATGATACTCTGGAGACCACTTTTGGCATAAAGGTAGGGTTAGTTCTCAGAGAGACTCTATCCTGATGGAAGATAAGGAAGGGTTGTACTGCCATTAATGCCTGTAACTCAGATACCCTTCTTGCTGAAGTGATTGCTAGCAGGAAAGCAGTTTTCCAAGACAAGAACTGTAAATCTGCTGTTGCTGCTGGTTCAAAAGGGGGAAGTGTTAACTTTTCCAGCACAAAGTTGAGATCCCATGTAGGTAAAGGTGGTTTCCGTGGAGGTTTTACATTTTTGATTCCTCTCAAGAACTGCCTGAGTAGAGGATGAGAGAAGACAGGAGGATCCATGTTGTATTCTGCTGAAATTGCTGATGCATGAATCTTAATGGAGGAGTAGGACAGGCCATTGTGGAACAGTTCTGCTAAGTATTCCAGGATGTGTGCTATGTTTGCCAATGAGACATTTTCTCCCTTTGCTGCACTCCAAATGAGGTATCTTTTCCACTTGGCTGAATAAGTTTTCCTTGTGGAGGGTCTGCGTGCCTCCAGGATAATGTCCTTAACCCTCTGAGATAAATCTGGGTTATTTTGTTTTATGCAATATTCCAAGCAGCTAGCTGCAGTGTTTTCAAGTTTGGATGTAGGATCTTGTAGTTGTTCTGTGTTAGAAGTAAGGGACATAGAGGTAGAGGCCATGCATATGTCCGAGACATGCTTCTCAGTAGCGGGTACCAATGTTGCCTCGGCCATTCTGGAGCTATCAGGATTACCCTTGGCTGATCCTCTTTGATCTTCAGTAGGACTTTGTACATCAAAGGAAGCGGTGGGAATGCATATGCTGTCAGGTTTTTCCAGCTGAAGGAAAGGGAGTCCACCCTCCAAGCAAGTGGGTGGTATGCTCTTGTGCAGAATTTCTTCAATTGGTGGTTGTGTGGGGAGGCGAACAGGTCTATCTCTGGTAGTCCCCATTTCTTTGTTATGGCTTTGAAGATATCTGGATGCAGCATCCATTCGTGAGCATCCGTGGTAGTTCTGCTTAAGGTGTCTGCTAGTGAATTTTCTTTTCCTGGTACAAATCTGGCCTGAAGTTGAATGTTGAGATTCAAGGCCACATTCCACAGGTCCATTGCCATCCGGCATAGAGGATACGAGTGTGTACCTCCCTGTTTGTTGATGTACCACATGACTGTGGTATTGTCCGTCCTTATCAGCAGGTGACCTTGTTGAAGGAGTGGTCTGAATGCCTTGATCGCATGTTTCACTGCCAGCATCTCCTTTAGATTTATGTGTAGATTCAGCTGGTCTTGGGTCCATAGGCCTTGTATACACTTGTCCACCATGTGTGCCCCCCAGCCTAGGTCTGAGGCGTCCGTGGTGATGGTCTGGCTTGGATGAGGTTTGTGGAAAGGCAATCCTCTGTTCAACTGACAGGCCTGAGCCCACCACAGGAATTCTTGCTTCAGGCATGGAATTATTGGAATCTGGGCTTCTAGACTGTGCTTGTGTTGAGACCATACATTCCTTAGGTACCATTGCAACTTTCTCATACGCAGCCTGGCATGCGGAATCAATATTATGTAGGATGCCATGTAACCCAGGGCTTGTAGGACTTTCCTTGCAGTAAGCTGAGTTTGTGTTGTTAATGTCATGAAATAGACTGGTAGTTGCTTTTGTTTTTCTTCTGTGAGAAAAGCCATCTGAGTTGATGTATCCAGTTCTGCAACCAAGAATGTTATCCTTTGGGATGGTACTAGTCTTGACTTTTGCATGTTGACTGTGTATCCCAAGGCTTGCAACAGTTGTATGACATTTTCCAAATCTTTTGTTAATTTTGCCTTGTTGTCCGCTTGTATTAGGCAGTCGTCCAGGTATGGGTAAATTTGAATTCCCTGAAGCCTGCAATGAGCAATTACTGATGCCAGGCATTTCGTGAATACTCTGGGCGCAGTAGATAAGCCAAAGGGCAATGCTGAGAATTGATAATGCTCTGATCCTGCAAGAAATCTGAGGTGTCTTCTGCAATCTGGTCGTATAGGGACGTGCAGGTATGCCTCCTTGAGATCTAGAGTCACCAGCCAAGACTCCTTGGCCAGTATGGGAAGAAGTTGCTGGAGGGTCAGCATTTTGAATTTTGGAACAATGAGGTAGGCCTATGTGAGGGAGTTTTAGCAGGTAAGGCCTTAGAAGATTTAGCTGCTTTAGCCCTGGAAAAAGCCTTGATAGACATAGAAGCAGGGGGTCTAGCAGCCCCATGTGCAGGGGTAGATATGTCTAAAGGAATAGTGTCTGACAAATCCTAGGTGCCTGCTTCTGTAGCAATAAATTCAGTAGCCGATTCAGCCATGCTCTGTGAGGCCTCGGCTATCGGAGGCATGCTTTCGGCCGAAGGAAGAACGGAGGACTCTGTTTCAGCCGAAACAGAGACACTCGCGGTTGGCCTAACCGTGGTTTCAGCCAAAACCGTGGACCGCGAGTGTCGGTCCTTTTCCTTGCGCTTTTTAGCTAATTGTGTAGTCGGAGTCTCCGATGGCATTTTGTATGCAAAAGCGGGACCAAAAAACTCTGCAAACTCCGACCGACGTCTAAGCGTCCGTCGGTTGAAGGAAGCACAGGCTAGACAAGCTGATACGTCGTGGTCTGGGCCTAAGCAAGGAAGGCAGTAAGAGTGGAAATCCTTATGAGGTATTTGTTTCCCATAAGTTAAACATTTACTTACTTTGTCTGACATCGGCTGAGGCAAGAAAGAGTCCCCAACGGGGTACTTAGCTTTTTAGAAGTCTTCGGTAGTAGAAATCTCTGGATCTGACCGACCGGCACTTGCAAACAGCTTCTGCTTCGGGCACCACGCGGCAAGAAAGACTGAGGAAAATGGCATCGGCTGATGCCTTTATACCCCAGCAGCTGTGACGTCGGGTGAAGTGCGACATCAGCCGAGGCCAGACCCAGACTTTGGAATCCGGCCGACCGAAGGGCTGCCTGAGGCAGGACAAAGTACAGTTTTGTACCTACCATAAATGTAGATGTCCGAATTGGATAGCATCTGCAGTCATAACAACTGGGTTGTCCTGTCGTCAGGCAGCCCTTCAGTCGGCCGGATTCCAAAGTCCGGGTCCGGCTTCGGCTGATGTCGCACTTCACCCGACGTCATCTCTGTTGGACTTCGGGTATAAAGCATCAGCCGACGCCATTTTCTTCAGTGTTTCTTGCCCCAGATGCCAGAAGCCCTATAGAAGGCTAAAAATTTTGGATAGATGCCAATGTTTCCAAAAGATAGAGGTAAACACAAAAATAAGCATGTATGTACATAAATACAAACAAATACACCATGAAAGAAATCCCCCCACTAGCTAGCTATTAGAAGGGTAAACACCCTAGGAGTACCACAGAGGGAAGGAGGGAGGGTAATCGTGAGTGGAGATGCTATCCAATTCGGACATCTACATTTATGGTAGGTACAAAACTGTACTATGTCCTTCATGGATGCATCTGCAGTCATAACAACTGGGTAGAATACCATAGCCAACTAGGGAGGAGGATAAAAGTAAATTATGGTGTGTTTAGGATCCCTTGCAGAACAGCAGTGGCAAACCCTGCTCGGGATCTGGAATATAGAGGTAAATTATAATGCTTGGCAAATGTATGCACGGAGGTCCAAGTAGCCGCCTCAATAATGTCTTTGGTAGCCACTCCTCGTAAGAAGGCTGTGGTAGTGGCTGTTGCCCTTGTAGAATGAGGTCTTATGTTCTGTGGAATTGGCTTTCCATGGAAGGAGTAACAGAATCGTATGCAATTTCCTATCCATTTGGAGATTGTCTGTTTGGAAATAGCTTTTCCTTCCCTTCCTGTTGCATAGGCTACGAAAAGTTGGTCAGTCTTTCTGCTATTTTTTGTTCTGTCCAAGTAGTAGCTTAGCTGTCTATGTACATCCAAGGTATGCAGTATTCTTTCCCCTCTGTTTTGTGGGTTGGGAAAGAAGGTAGGCAGGTGGATTGCCTGGTTTAAAGATACTCTGGATACCACCTTAGGCATAAATGTAGGATTAGTCCTCATGGACACTCTATCTTGGTGGAAGATTAGAAAGGGTTGCACTGCCATTAAGGCCTGTAGTTCTGAAACCCTCCTTGCTGAAGTAATTGCCAGTAGGAAAGCAGTTTTCCATGACAGGTGTTGTAGGTCTGCTGTTGCTGCTGGTTCAAAAGGTGATAGTGTCAATTTTTCTAGCACAAAGTTCAAGTCCCAAGCTGGCAATGGTGGTTTCCTTGGAGGTTTTACATTCTTGATTCCTCTGAGGAACTGCCTGAGCAAAGGGTGTGAAAAACAGGTGGATCAAAGCTGTATTCTGCTGAAATAGCTGATGCATGAATCTTGATGGAGGAGTAGGACAGGCCTGAATGAAGTAGTTCGCCAGATACTCCAGAATGTTAGGCATATCTATGTTTGATACATCTTTTCCTCTTTCAGAACTCCAAATGACAAACCTTTTCCATTTCCCAGCATAATTCCTTCTAGTTGAAGGCCTGCGTGCTTCAAGAATAATGTCTTTAACTCTTTGTGAAAGTTCTGTATTAGCAGCTGCTATGTGATGTTCCATGCAGTCAGTTGCAGCGTTTTTAGGTTTGGATGCATGGTGCTGAAGTTGTTCTGAGTTAGCATCAAAGGCATCAGGCGCATTGGCCACATATTGTTGCGAGACATGCTCCTCAGTAGTGGGTACCAATGCTGTCTTGGCCAGTTTGGAGCTATCAGGATTATCCTTGGACGTTCCTCCTTTATTTTTAGTAGTACTTTGTGTATCAAGGGAAGAGGTGGGAATGCATATGCTGTTAGGCCTTTCCAGCTGAAGGAGAGCGAGTCCACTTTCCATGCTAGTGGGTGGAATGTCCTTGTGCAGAATTTTTTGAGCTGGTGATTGAGAGGTGATGCGAATAGATCTATCCGAGGCATTCCCCATTTCTTCGAGATGGTCTTGAAGATATCCGGGTGCAGCTGCCATTCGTGGGCATCCGATGTGGTCCTGCTTAACATATCTGCTAGAGAGTTTTCTTTTCCTGGCACAAATATTGCCTGTAACTGGATGTTGTAGCTGAGTGCCAGGGTCCACAGCTCCAAAGTCATTCTGCATAGGGGTAAGAATGAGTGCCTCCCTGTTTGTTGATGTACCACATGACTGTGGTGTTGTCTGTCCTTATCATCAAGTGGTCCTCCTTGAGAAATGGTCTGAACTTTTGGATTGCCAGTTTTACTGCCAGCATTTCTTTTAGGTTGATGTGCAGGTGAAGTTGGTCCTGTGTCCACAATCCTTGTGCGCATTTGTCCAGCATATGCGCCCATCCTAGGTCTGAAGCATCTGTTGTGATGGTCTGGCTTGCTTGACCCTTGCGAAAGGGCAGTCCTGGGTTTGACTGGCATGCCTGAGCCCACCATAGGAACTCCTGTTTTAAGCATGGTATTAGTGGGATTTCCGTTTCTAGGCTGTGTCTGTGTTGGGACCATAAATTCTTTAGGTACCACTGTAGTTTTCTCATATGTAGTCTGGCAAATGGAACCAAGATTATGCATGATGCCATGAAACCCAAGGCCTGCAGTACCTTTCTTGCTGTTAACTTGTTCAGTTTTGTTAGTGCCAAGAAGAAAAGAGGGGTTTATATTTTTTTTTCTGTAGTTAGGAATGCCATTTGTCTTACTGTGTCCAATTCCGCTCCCAGGAAAGTCCTTGTCTGGGATGGTATCAGTCTTGACTTTTGTAAATTGACTGTGTATCCCAGTGCTTGAAGCAAGTAAATGACCCTTTGTAAATCTGTTGTCAGCTTGCTTTTGTTGTCTCCTTGTATCAGGCAGTCGTCCAGGTATGGATAAATTTGAATTCCCTGTAGTCTGCAATGGGCGATTACTGATGCCAGGCATTTTGTGAATACTCTGGGCAGTAGATAAGCCAAAGGGCAATGCTGAGAATTGATAGTGCTCTGATCCTGCAAGAAATCTGAGGTATCTTCTGCAGATTGGTCGAATGGGGACGTGCAGGTATGCCTCCTTGAGATCTAGAGTTACCAGCCAACACTCCTTGCCCAGCATGGGAAGAAGTTGCTGTAGGGTCAGCATTTTGAATTTTGGGACAATGATGTAAGTATTCAGGGTGGACAGGTCTAGAATTGGTCTCCAACTGTTTTCCTTTCTTGGAACTAGGAATAGTCTGGAGTAGAACCCCTTTCCTTGCTCTGCTGTTGGCACTTTCTCCACAGCTCTCATGTTTGCTAACTCCATTATCTGTTGTAGAGCCTCTGTCTTTGATTTGGAGGTAGATTTGGCATTCCTCTTTTGTCTGGTAAAGTGTGGAAGTGGAACCGGTAACCTTGATCTATGGTTCGTAAAATCCACTTGTCCTTTGTTATGTGGTGCCAGTTTTTTGAAAATAAAGTTAGCTTTCCGCCTAGAGGAGCTGCTATTTGTTCCCTGGTAGGCGGGTTTAGGATTAAGTCACTGTGGCTGTGTTGATGTAGTGGCAGGTGTGGAGTCTGTGCCTCTGTTGTTACCTTGCCACTGTCGTCCTCTGTAGGCACCTCCTCTGGATTGATTTCTGCCTCTGGAACGTCTATTCCTGCCCCTTTGAGGTCTTGTGGAGTCAGGAAAGGACCAATTTTGGCAGGCCAGTTCCTGCTAAACCTTGGTGGTTGAACCTGCAAGAAATCTTTAACTGTCTGGACTGATTTTGCCTTTTCTTCCATTTTCTTCATAACCTGCTGGGCAGGTGTACCAAACAAACTTGTTTTATCCATAGGAGCATCTAGCAATTTAGATTTAACATGATCCGGTAAAGCTTGCTCCTTTAGCCATGCATGCCTTCTAATTACAGTGCCAGTCATGGCTGATCTAAATGAAGCCTCCAGTGCATCATAGCCACATTTTAAAGAATGGTTACTAACTTGCTGTATGTTATTTACCATTTCTAATACATATTTCTTATCAAGAGATTCATCAGTGGTTAGCTTTTTAGTTAACTGATCAAGCATAAACTCTTGGTATTGTATCATGTGAAACTGACAGTTTAAAGCTCTAGCTGAGAGAGTGGCTGAAGTGTAAACCTTTTACCCCATCTGTCTAATGACCTTGCTTCCCTTTCAGAAGGAACAGGGTTTTAGCTATGGTCGCTACTGCCTTGGGACCCTGGGAAATAGTTTGGGTCTGCAAGAGGGGCCTTATAAAGTTGGTGATGAGTATCTGGCACCCTGTAAAATCTGTCTGGTTTGGCAGGGGCTGCGGGTAAATAATCTGGAGCGGAGCAGACATCATTGAAAGCATCATCCACCACAGAGAGAACAGGAGGTATAGCTAAGGGCCTGTGCTGTGGAAGGTGCAAAAAGGTCCTAAGTCTTTTCCTGGAGTCTGAAAAATCCTGTTGCTGCCATTGGAACTGTTCTCGCATGGCATGCAAGGTTTCCCCAAAGGAGAATTCTTCTGGTGGGGAAGCAGCTGGAATGGATTCTTCAGCATCAGAATCTTCAAAATTGGAGAAAGGAGCCTCTGGCTGGTCAGTTATGTCTGATTCATCAGCAGAATCATCAGAGGACACTGGCTCATGGGGCTCTGCCCTAGGTCTCTTCTCTGGGGGCTGAGAGGCCCTGTCTGGGTGAGGTTGAGATCCTCTAATTAATGAAATTAAATCTTCTGCCAAAGTAAGCATTTGGGAACTGGAAGAGGGCCTGGTTGAAAGGGGTTTAACAGGCACTGTTTTAGTAGTCTTGGCTGCTTTAGCCCTGGCGAAGGCCTTAATGGACATGGCTGCTGGAGGCCTAGCAGCACCACGTGCTGGGGTAGAGACATCCAAGGGAATAGTGTCTGATAAGTCAGTGGTAAGCACCGTAGTGGGTAAAATTTCTGAGGCCGATTCAAGAGTGCTAGCAGGGACCTCAGTTGTAGAGATAGATTCAGCTGTATTTTGATCAGTTTTCTCGGTTTCGGTCGAAACCGAGACACTCATGATTTGCTTAACCATGGTTTCGGCCGAAACCGCGGACCGCGAGTGTCTGTCTTTTTCTTTGCGTTTTTTGGCAGAATGCGTAGTCGGAGGATCCGACGGCATAATGTACGCAAAATCAGAACCGAAAAACTGTTCTGCAAACTCCGACCGACGTCTAAGCGTTCGTCGGTTGAAAGAAGCACAGGACGAACAGGCTGCTACGTCGTGGGCTGGGCCTAAGCAAGGCAGGCAGTAAGAGTGGAAATCTTTATGAGGTATTTGTTTCCCACAGGTTAAACAATTATTAACTTTTTCTGACATCGGCTGAGGCAAGAAAGAGTCCCCAACGGGTACTTAGCTTTAGAAGTCTTGAAGTAGTATTCGGTAGAAGTAATCTCTGGATCCGACCGACCGGCACTTGCGAACAGCTTCTGCTTGGCCACGCGGCAAGAAAGACTGAAGAAAATGGCGTCGGCTGATGCTTTATACCCGAAGTCCAACAGAGATGACATCGGGTGAAGTGCGACATCAGCCGAAGCCGGACCCGGACTTTGGAATCCGGCCGACTGAAGGGCTGCCTGACGACAGGACAACCCAGTTGTTATGACTGCAGATGCATCCATGAAGGACATCCCATATGTTAGGACTGCAGATGCATCCTTGGACATCTTGAAGCTCAGAAATATGTCTGGCAGAAGTATTAGTGACCAAAAACAAGGTTTTTCATGACAAATACTTGAGGTTGCAAGAAGAGGCTGGTTCGAAAGGCGACATTGTCAGAGCTTGTAGAACTAATGATAAATCCCATGGTTGAATAGGTTCTCTAAAAGGTGGCTTCAGATGATTCACACCTTTTATGAAGGTCTTGCACAATTTATGGGACATGAGAGGAATCTTGGACACCCTCATGAAAATTAGAAATTGCAGCCAAATGAACTCTAATGGTAGAGACCGATCGACCCGACTGAAACAGGTCTGCCAGATAGTCTAGTATTATCGACACTGGTGCTGAAAAGGGGTCTACTTGTTTATCTTTCAGCCAACAGGTAAATCTTTTCCACTTACTCAGAACGGTAACTCTAGTGGAAGACTTATGAGAAGCAATGAGAAGATCATGTACTGGTAAAGAAAGATCATTCTGCCTGGCAATCAAGGGTATTGGAGTAGCCACGCCATTAGCTTCAGGCTGTTCAGGTTGGGATGAATCATGTTCTGAGGGTGTGAGATCAACTCCGGGGATGGATGGAGAATCCATGGTCAATCTAGTAGGTGAGGCCAAAAGAAGGGGAACCAAATCTGTCGAGGCCAATATGGTGCTATGAGGATCACCTTGCTCTTCAACCAACGGGCTCGCTTCAGAAACTGGGGAATGAGGGGAAAGGGTGGAAATGCGTAAAGAAGACCCAAGGGCCAATTGTGGACTAAAGCATCCCTGGGTGACTGTCCCGGAGGGGGGATCAGGGCAAAGTAGTCGGTCGGGGATGCAGAGAGGTCGCAGCAAGGATAGCCCCAGCAGTGAAAGATCTCCGCCGCTATCAAGGGATTCAGGGACCACTTGTGAGGTTGCAGAATGCATCTGCTGAGTCTGTCTGCTATCACGTTGGAGCTCCTGGGAATGTGCGATGTGCGTTGCTAGAAGAAAATGGTTGGTAGCCAATGCCCACTGCCATATCCTCATGGCCTCTCGACAAAGGGGGTAAGATTTGGTTTCACCTTGCTTGTTGATGTACCAGATCACCTCCATGTTGTCTAATTGAATCGCAACTATCCCAGAAGGCAGCAGGGGATGGAATGCTTGCAACGCCAGAAGCGCCGCCCTCAGCTCTAGAACATTTATATGCAGATGGGCCTCCAGTTTGGACCAAGTGCCTTGGACAGTGTCCCTGACATAGCTCCCCCCCCCCCCGCATCAGGGAGGCATCCGTGGTCACTGTGGCTTTGGGCTGCTGGGGGGAGAAGGGGCGAGACCATTGTGAGAGAATGTGCCATCCACCAATTTAAATCCTGTTTGCACCTGTGGGTTACTCGAATCATGGCTGAAAGAGGATGCTGAAAAAGATACCATTGGGTGAGCAGTAGCCATTGTAGAAGCCTCATGTGAAACCTGGCCAGGGGAACAATGGTGATGGAGGCTGCCATGGAACTCAACAGCTGTAGAACTGAGTGAGCCATGGATTTTTTCTTTGAAAGGATTGGAATTAATTGTTGCTTTATCTTTAGAATTCTGTGCTCTGGAATAGCAGCTCTGCAGTTTTTTGTGTCCAAGATAACCCCTATGAATTCTGTCAACTGAGATGGGGTGAGATTGGATTTCTGACAGTTTATGGTTATGCCTAGCCTTTGAGCAGCGAGGAGGGAGTATGCCAAGGCTTTTTCCAATAGATGTCTGGCGGGGGCAGAAATGAACCAGTCGTCTAGGTATGGAAACACCTGGAACCCTTGAAGTCGCAAGTGAGCTGTGACAACTGATGTAATGACGTCGGCTGCATGATTTATACCCCTGACTACCTGACATCATGGAAGAAGAGAACGCATCCGATGCAGGACCCAAGACTTTGATAATCAGGCCGGCTGAGGGCTACCTGCAGGCAGATAACCCAAATGTAATGACTGCAACAGTGAAACACGAAGAACATCTGTTAGAAGAATACAGAAGGGAACAGATAATCAAAATACATAGAAAGACAGATGTGATAAAACAACACAGGCCAGGACTTCTCATTTACTATTCCCAGTAAAAAACTTAATGCAGATAATGGAAAAGTACAAAGTAAGTAATTCATTGAGGACTCAAAAAAGATTTGAGAGAGATATGGAAAATAAATCAAAAGAAATAGAACCACCACCATAAAGCAGAAGAAATAGGTACATTTCAGAGAAGCATTTATAAAGACCCCGTTGAACATAAAAATGTTGAATTGAGAGAAAAAATAAAAATTAGTTCGGAGCTCTACTGTAGATGATATGAAATGGGATGAAGTTACAGCCAGAGAACTTGACAGAAAATTAAGAAAAGCTCCTAAGTGGAAAACCCTGGGCCAAGATACAGTACCTAACTTCTGGCCAAAAGTATTAAGATACCTCTGTCAAGCAGGGACACAGAAGAAATCCACGGCTCACTCGGTTCTACAGCTGTTGGGTTCCATGGCAGCCTCCATCACTATTGTTCCCCTTTGGGAAAAACAAAGTGCCTACAAATTACCACATAGGTGGTAATCCATTAAGTATGGAAGAAGTAATTAGGGACTTGGGGACCCAAGTAGATAGCAATCTCTCCTTTGACAATCACATTGCCAAAGTGGTTAAAAAGACCTTCTATATAGCCCACCTTATCATGGAAGGATTCACATCTAGATCAAGAGAGGTCATTGTGCCCCACTACTCATCACTTATCAGGCCCATAATTGAATACAACGCCTCATTTGGCATGTACCTTACCAGACACCTGCAGCAACTAGAAAGACCCCAAAAGTACCTCACCAAGAGGATCAAGGGGCTTAAACAGATGCCCTATGCAGTTCGGCTAAAGAAACTCCAGCTCTACTCAGTTGCGTACAGCCTACTCAGAGGCGATCTGTGTCTGACGTATAAAGCCATGTCCAACCCAGAATTAATGGACATGCTTCACCTCAGGAAATCCAAATCCCTTAGAGCTACATGCTCCAGGGACTTGAACCTCAGCACAGAAATAAATAGGACATGCTGGAGGGACAGATTAATTTCCCAAAGGCTCCCTTCACTCTGGAACAAAATCCCAATCCATGTTAGGCAGAGCCCCTCACAGACCCTCTTCAAGAGAAATCTTGACGAGTGGATGGGAGATTGTAAGTTTACCCCTGGGATCTCTTCTGTGTCCCTGCTTGACAGAGGTACAGTAAACTAACCTTAAAAGGGCTACCTTCTGTGACCTACTATACAGAGGCACAGTCAACTAATCTAAAAGGGTGGTGAAAGCCAAACACACTCTGGCTAGGCTTATAAATGCCCTAGGGCAGCCAGCCTAGTATCAACCTATGAACCTAAGATCATTACATAAATATTTATCCCAGAGTAAGAATTATTTATATGTGCCCCTCAGACATATAAAATGGAAGACTCCTACTTATGAGTGAACCAGCAAGCTGTGTTAAGAATTATAGACCATATACATATTATATACCGGAATTGATGCAGAGTTTATAGCCATATAGAAAACATAAATAAACTACAGCAACAGAGCAAAAAAGGTAATATAATCATATGTAAAAAAGGTATATTTGTTGCTAAATAAAGCCGTAATACTGAGATATAAACAGAGGAAGAATCAAGAGTAAGGCATGGACAGATTACAAAAAGGATCAAGACAGCTGCCCACATTCATGGATAATGGAATGCTTAAAAGATGTATAAGTCAGACCCCACACTGATCAATTACATTGTGGTGACTATGAAACCATGGCAAACCACTTTGCGGCGAAGTTATAACAAAGGACAAATTATCGCTCCAGGGATAAAAATTCAAACGGGAGTTGATTCTTCGTCAATGCTGCTATTTTGTCTTGCCCTTAATCCATTAAGCCCTTTACTTCGCAAATTAGGTTATGGTTACAGTTTAACTCACATAAACCAACCTTGTTTAAACATATCTACTTTTTCTGGATGACTTAAATCTGTATAGTTCATCGGATGAGGAGCTGAAAGCATACTTATAAATGGTTAAAGTTATGACATTTGGCCTTGATAAACGTACAAAAGGAACACTGCAGCACCAAGAAAATATAAACCTGGGACAGGAATTTGACATAATGGAACTTGAGTAGGAGGGAGTGCATAAATATTTGAAAGAGATGAGGGGTAAGAAACAAACATGAATAAATGAGAATAAAGGTCATAAGGAACACTTCAGAAGACTAAAGCTAATTCAGAAAACTGCCTTGACATCTAGGAATAAAATCAAAGACATAAATTAACTTACACCAAAGTCATAAGTTAGAACAGGAAGACCAACTGTTTGGCCCAAAAAGTATCAATCCAACTAGACATTGAAAACAAGAAAAATGCTTCATTTTTATGAAAAAATACATAAAAAACAAGTGTATACCAAGAATGAATAACCCTTGCTACGAAGGAGGTATGGATCTCTTCCAAAGTGACTCCATGTACATATCTGCAATTGTGGAACTGCATAGATATTTGCTGAACTCATTTCCAAACATAGTGACAGTTCTAAAGCACAAGAAGGAGTCTGAGATGACATCTATGCCTATTTTAGCAAAAACATTTTGGAATAAGTGGAAATGGAAATAAAACCAGAATACAACAAAAATCAAATTGCAACTGATGCAATGTGGCAAAAAGAATGAGTACAAGGAAAAGGATCAGACGAGAAGGAAAGAAAACTGGAGAGTGCACATATAAAGAAGTTATGTCCTTACCATAACGTTCCATGTGGAGTGTTCATCTCGCCTTTGTTCTTACACATGGGTGTCGGAGCCGATCCTCGGCTCCGAGTTGGCCGCTTAGCAAAGCTTTGCATCCAGAAGAAGCTCGAGACCAACCTACCTCCCACAATCCCCTCTGCCTTTACCTCAGATCTAGTTTGCAAGAAACAACACCAGATCCAGCAATAACAATGTAATCACCTATAAAGAATACATACGTATACACAAGGAACTTAACTAGCTCAAGCCAGTAGAACAACAGAGAGACCACTAGTGGGAGACAAACAGACCAGACTTCTAAACCGAACGTTCTTCCAGACCTGAGGGTGGGAGGGTGGGAATGTAAGAACAAAGGCGAGATGAACACTCCACATGGAACGTTATGGTAAGGACATAACTTCTTTATGTGAGAGTGTTCAATCTCGCAGTTTGTTATTACACATGGGTAGCGTCCCTAGCTCCGTTACCCTGAGTGACTCACGGAAGAACGTTCCTGAGCACAGTGGAACCAAAAGATGCTCTGTCCCTGGAAGTCCTGTCCACTTTATAATGAGTGATGAACGTATGTGGTTTAGACCAAGTGGCGGCTGCACAAATAGTGTCCAAAGGCAGACGAGCCGCATGAGCCAAAGATGTAGAAACTGATCTAGTAGAATGTCCCTTTGGTTTGGTGGGCAAACTCTGATTAGAAGCAGAATAAACAAAGGTAATACAATCAGTTAGCCATTTGGAAAGAGTACGCTTCGTCACTGCCATGCCTTTTTTGTCCGCAAAGGCTATAAAGAGTTGGTCTGCTTTTCTATGGTCTTTAGTTCTATCTAGGTAGAATCTGAGTTGTCTATGAACATCCAACTTGTGCAACATATATTCCAGCTTATTGGAGTGGTTTTTGAAAAATGTGGGAAGCTCAATGGACTGATTAATGTTGTTAACTGAACAAACCTTAGGGAGGAAAGAAGGGTTGGTGCGTAATGATACCCTGTCCGGGTGAAAAATTAAATATGGCTGCTTAATGGAAAGAGCTTGAAGTTCTGATACTTGTCTGGCTGAAGTGATAGCTACTAGGAAAAGAGTTTTCCAGGACAAGAACTTTAAGGAACAGGAAGAAGCTGGTTCAAAGGGTGGTAACATTAGTTGGGATAAGAGTAGATTTAGATTCCAAGGAGCTGTAGGAAACCTAACTGCTGGTCTAAGATGAAAAGACCCTTTCAAGAAGGCTTTACAAAGCCTATGAGCCATAATGGGCTCCGTTCTCTCCTACATGAAAGTTGAAATAGCAGCCAACTGAACTTTTAAAGTGGCAGTAGAGGCCCCTTGATGAAACAGCATGGACAGGAACTCCAAAATCTTGTTTAGAGGGGCCACTAAGGGGTCTAAATGCTGTGCAGTCGCCCAGTAGGCAAACGCTTTCCACTTACCGGTGTAAATTTTTGTAGTGGAAGCCTTATGAGAGGCTACCAGAATGTCCTGAACCGCCGTAGAGAGAAGATTAGACCTGGCTAAGTAGGGAAGCGGAGCAGCCAAGCTGCTAGCTTGAGGGACAGGAGCGACGGGTGGGGAGCTCCTGACGAATGAGTCAGTAGGTCTGGCACCGGGTCCAGAATCCAGGGCTCCCGCATTTGGTGAGCTTGAAGAAAGGGAAACCAAATCTGTCAAGGCCAGAATGGGGCAATGAGAATTATAGTCCTCTCCTGGTCCTTGGCTTTCTGAAGAAATCTGGGTATCAGAGGTAAAGGGGGGGAAAGCGTACAGGAGACCCGGGGGCCAATCGTGAATCAGAGTGTCCCTGGGGACATCCCCTGGAGGGGGTAACAGGGCAAAGTAGCTTCTGCATTTGGTGTTCATTGGAGACGCAAATAGATCGCAGCAAGGCTGGCCCCACTTGCGGAAGATTCTTTCTGCCACTATCTGGTTGAGGGACCACTCGTGAGGTAACAGGATGGCTCTGCTCAACCTGTCTGCTATGACGTTGGATAACCCCGGGATGTGCGTTGCTATCAGAAAGCGACCAGTGGATTCTGCCCATTGCCAAATTCTCATGGCTTCTCTGCACAACTGGTAAGATTTGGTTCCTCCTTGTTTGTTTATGTACCAGACTACGGACATGTTGTCCGTCTGAACTGCAATGGTCCCTAGAGGTAGAAGGGGGGAGAAGTGTTGCAATGCTAGAAACACTGCCCTCATCTCTAGAACATTGATGTGCAGGTTGTACTCTAAACTGGTCCATTCGCCTTGGACTGTCTGTCCCTGAAAAATGCCCTATCAGGGAAGCGTCCGTGGTCACTGTGGCCGACGGTGTGGGTAACACAAACGGTCGGCCGCTGATGAAACTGAGACTCTGTAACCACCAGGACAGGTGTGCTTTGCAGGTGTTCGTAATGTGAATCTCGTGTGTCAGTGGTAACTGTTGGAACGACCACTGTGCGAACAGCAGCTATTGGAGAACTCTCATGTGTAGCCTCCCCATGGGAACTGCAATGAGGGAAGCTGACATGAGTCCCAAGACTTTCAGGACTAGTTTGGCTGGAGAGTTTTTGGACAATAGGAGGAGAGAAACGTGTTCTTGTAGGGAAGCTATTCTTGCGGAGGGGAGTTTTAGTAGCAAAAAACGGGTATCTAGATCTGCCCCTATAAATGAAATATGCTGCAAGGGCTGTAACGCAGATTTTTCGAAATTTATCAAAATCCCTAGCTGAACACAAAGGCTGAGTGTGTAGTCCCTGGCCTGTATCAGTTGACGCTCGGTGGTGGCAGAAAGGAGCCAGTCGTCCAGATACGGAAACACCCGGAATCCTAGAAGTCTCAAGTGAGACGCTACCACTGCCATGCATTTGGTGAAAACCCTGGGGGCTGAGGTTAGACCAAAAGGCAGGGCCCGAAACTGGAAGTGGCTGGCTCCCAGCCGGAAGCGCAGGTGATCTCTGGACGCTCTGGCATTTTGATGTGGTAGTAGGCGTCCCTGAGATCTATTGAGCACATCCAGTCGTCCTTCTGTAAGAACGGAAGGATCGATTGAAGCGTGACCATCCGGAACTTTTCTTTCTTCACAAACGTATTTAGATTGCTTAGGTCCAGAATTGGCCTCCAGTCCCCTGTCTTTTTTGGAACTAAAAAGAACCTGGAGTAAGTTCCGGATCCTCTTTGGTCCGCCGGGACTGGTTGGATGACTCTTGTTTCTAGCAGCTTTTGAGATTTCTATAGCTGCAGGTTCTCGCAGATGGGGTGGTACATCTCGGAATCTTTTTTGTGGTAACGGGAGGGAATAGAAAAGGAATTTTGTAACCTCTGGTAATAATGCTTTTTACCCATTTGCCTGAAGTAAGGTTTTGCCAGGCCTGAGGGTATAAAGCTAAGCGTCCCCCGACTGCCTCCAGAGCAGGACAGTCGGGCCTCCTCTCAGGAGTGCTGAAAAGGCTTCTCAGGGATGGTATCCCTGTCGCCTTGGTTCTGCGGACCCCCTCTGCCGCCAGGGCGGCGTCTTCCACTTCTGCCCCCCCCCTGCCTCTGGAGGGGGCATCACCCTGTGTGCCTGGGAAAGAACCCTGGGGTTTACAAAACCACATCTTTACACCTCGTTGCCCTTTGGGGTACGGTCTGGATGGGGTGGAAAAACGGACTCCGACAGCAGACAGAGTCTTTCCCTCCTGCTCACACCGGGTCAGGGTCTCCTTTACTTTGGAGCCAAAAAGAGTGGCACCATCAAAGGGGGCGTTAGTAAAGGAAGACTTGAAGTCTTCCGCAAAGGAGCACAGGCACATCCAGGATTGTCTACGAAGAGCAATCGCTGAAGCTGCAGCCCTACTCGACCCTTCGGCCGCATACGAGATGAGCCTCATGGACGAGTTCACAATAGATGTAAGGGTATTGAGCTGTGCTGTAACCTTATCCGAGACAGCAGCATCTGTACTACCCTGGAGGGTATCTCCCAACTCTTTGACTAGATCCCTCTGTAATCTTGTGAAGTGTGTCAAGTAGTTCAGCGATCGCATGGAAAAAGTCGCTGAGCTGAAAATGCGCTTCCCATATCTGTCCATGGTCCTAGTGTCTCTGTTAGGAGGATGAACAGACGAGGAAGATTCGGACATCTCCTTTTTCGTGGCAGCTGCCACCACCATAGCGTCCACTGGAACTCCCTTAGTGAGGTATGACTTATCCTGAGGGGCAGTTATATACTTGTTGGGAACTGGCTCCACTGTGTCTGGTGCCTCCCACTCCCTTCGAGCAATTAATTCCATTAACTCGTCAAAGGGCGGAGTGACCCAGGAGGAAGAAGGGCGAGCACCAAATGCCTTCAGCAGAACCGACTCATCCTCAGAAGGGGGTAGGGCCTGCCAATCACCTCTCTGTTTCAGGATCTCTAGGATGTCAGAAAAGGAGACATCCTCCGAAGGTGATTCTGGGGACCCCTCTGACTCATCCAAGTCAGTATCCGATGTTAAGGATTCTTGTGGAGAATCTAAGTGCCTCCTCTTGCACAATATTTTCCTCGGAACGTCATCGAGGGGGGCATCCGATGAAGCCTCCGAGGAAGAAGGGGCTCCCTCTGGGAGTAGCTGAGACACTGGTGCTCGACGCTTTTGTGTAGTCGTGGTTGCAGAAGAAGACAACGGACCTTTATGGGAGGGAGAAGTTGCTTCTGCTGAAGTGGTTGTCTGAGAAGACAATACCTTCCTCATAAGGTCGAAGGCCCCTGGACCCCGAGCCGAGGAATCCCCCGGTTCCGAAGAATGCGGAGGTATCTCCGACGTGGAAGCCAAGGGCATCGACCCAGAGGACGGAGCCGAAGTGATCCGTGCCGAGGGGGAGAGTCAGCACCGAAACATCGGTTCGACTCTCTGTCCCGGAACCAAGGATAGATCGTCGGCTCCGCGAGTCCGGTAATGGTTCCGACAGAGTCGAGGTCAACGGTGCCGACCGAGAAAGGGACGGTTCCGGCACCAAGGGCTCCACTATCATCAGATCAACGTCTCCTGGCTCCGAAGGCTGAGTAGGCCTCGGAGGAGGGTCAGATGGACATAAAGGAAGGCCTTCGAGTCTCGACACCAATTGAGAGGAGACTGCAATGAGTTTGGACAGGGCCCTGTTCTCCATTAACTTCTGCACCACACGATCTACGTCGGTGTCGGAGAGGGGCCTGGAAGATCGAGTCGAAGGAATCGAGGACGGTGCCGACCTCAACAGAGCAGGAGGTGGAAGCTCCGTCACCGGTTCCAAGACTCGAGGCTCGGTGACAGACAGAAGTTCGACACTCGGCCCCGAAGTCTGTGGAACCGGTGAACGAACCTTAAACGAGGAACTCTGAGCCGATGACATGGGCTCCAATGTCTTCAACTCCTTCGAGGATTTAGAAGCCTGGTCTGACTTGTCAAGAACTTCCTGGAAGGCAGGCTTCAAATGACCTCTGTCCATAAGCTTCCTGCGCCTATCTGTCATGACCCTTCCACTAAAGGAATGACAAATAGAACAGTCTTCCTGTAGATGGAGAGGGCCAAGACAGTAGACACAGGAGCTATGGTTGTCGGTGACAGACATCTTCTGCCCACACTGACACCTCTTAAATCCCGACTCAGCTTTCTCAGACATTCTGTAAGAAAAGTACTGTACACTACCACAAAACACCGACTCCTTCGAGGATTTGTCAAAATAGGTTAGTAAGTCACAGCAATAATATTGCAAGTATCAAATTCTAAGTATACAATAGAAAAAGGATGACCAGACCACACACACACACTAAATATGTGTCAAGAATCCTAAAAATTTTCAAGAAAATTTTTTAAGAAAAAAGTTAGCTTATCTTTCCCAGTTGGTCAAAGCTCTTCAGAAACTATGCGACCGGTTGCAGCGGCAAACTAGATCTGAGGTAAAGGCAGAGGGGATTGTGGGAGGTAGGTTGGTCTCGAGCTTCTTCTGGATGCAAAGCTTTGCTAAGTGGCCGACTCGGAGCCGAGGATCGGCTCCAACACCCATGTGTAAGAACAAACGGTGAGATTGAACACTCTCACATATAGTGTTTTTTTTACAGAGATGATCTGGAACTACCCATGTTGACCAAGACTTGATGCAGGAACGGTTAAGGAGATGTGAACTGAAAGCAAAATATGAAAGGATAATAATGGTGGCCCAGGATAGTGGACTACCTATATGGTTGAAAAAGTCCACTGAAAAAGTGGAAGAAACAGATGTGCTGTCTGCTTTCATCCTGCCTTAAATGATAGGTGGTTGGTCTTCCAATTCCCCCCTTCCCAATAGTAGTTGGTGTTCCTTGAGGCTTTCAAAGCTGATTCGGCTATGACTCTGTAGTCCCCCCCCCCCCCCAGCAGATAAGATGGTAGATCTATCTCCCACCAAGCTTGGAAAGATCTGGATGTCACAGCCCATTCCTATCATAACCTTAAGATGCCTAAAGCTTACTTGCTGTGTTCTGAGGTTGGCTATGATCCTAAGGCAGACTGCAAGGGACCATGAAGGATGGCAGTGGCAAAGCTTACCCTAAACCTGAATAATAAATCCAGTCTCTAGTGCTTTGAAACATGTGCACAGATAATTAAGCGATTGTCTCAGGAACAGACTGTGTGCTTACCTGTCTAATAAAAGTAGCAGTAGTAGCAACTGGAGTTTAGCAAAATTTGGCTTGATATGGCCTGTCACAGTTCTTCAATGAGCAAGACATCATAAAAAGTAACATTAATCTGCCTGATGTTTGGAAGGTCTTCAGGGAAAAGCCTTGTGGTGGAGAGTTCTTCATCCTTATTTCACCTTTTAGAAAATTCAACGGCTTCCACTTGTAATATTAACCAGGTTATAATCATTCCCCTAGCCCCTTGGCTTTCAAACATAAGTAGGTCTGGCCTGCCCAAGTATCACTGCAAGACCAGCTATGCTCTATTCCAAATAGTAACCTGACACAGACATCCCACTCTCATAGCAGTCAGCACCACCTACCCTCAACCCTCTACTTCCTAAAGGAAAAGTCAATAAAAAGTTAGACTGATCATACTTCTGCACTACACCAGTCATGCCACCTCTATGCTGTCACATCTCCCTTCCAGGAGGTTACCCTACAGTGTGCCTACACAGAGGCCAGTATAGATCCTAAAACTAGTTACCGCAACAGTTTATAAACTTTGGATGCGATTCTTTGCTATAAATAAACAGAAGGTTCTCCAGGCATATTTTATGTGGCTTTCGTCTAAATGCAAATTATTTAGTTCATGGTATGCTTTTCACTCTATTTCCACTGGGATTCACTCCCCTCAGCACACCTCCTCGCCTGACCAAACTAACTCGCTCCAGAAAGCTCCATATAACTTAGTGGACTTTTAGCTTTATTTTCTCTTGAGTATAAAATAGTACAACGGTGGATGGCACTCATCCTGAGTACTAACAATGGACTCGTACAAAGCCCTCTCTCATGGTCATATCTCCAAGTCCTATAGTAAAGGAGCTTAGTCAACACAAGTTTTCATAATTTCACCCCTTACAAGCATTCCTGACTCTCCGTATATGAACCCAGGCATTTTCAACTTTTGTGAAGCCCCTCCCAATTCCATTCATGTGGTCCAACCATCTGCTACTATACTTTAAGATCACCCCCTCTTACTGCAGGCCACTCCAATGTTTACAGATTTACTTGCTTTCTAGCTCAGGGTAACCCCCTTTGACCTATAAATATTCCTCATGAAGGCTGGTCATTACACATTTTTTAATAAATGATCCCGACTTTATTCATTTATTTCATTTTGAGATCTGCCCCCCACCCATAAACCCTGCATCACTGTTCAACTTTTACAGAGCAAGCACAGGATCAGAAAGCAAAGGGCCTAATTATTCAAACTGGCCATTAACACACAAAAACTTCCAAAAATTCCTTTGCTTTCATTTATAAAATATGTAACCTCCCCCCAGCTGTGGCACACTGTACCTTCCTGCCTACTGCTTCTCCTGTTCCTAGCAAGTACATTGCGCACCCACAAGCTAAACCATTCGATTTCAGCAGCCTCATGGCTCATCCAAAGAAATCCATAATTGTTTTGCACAAACCTAATCACTGAAACTGCATCCTCACTTATCTTTCCGAACGTTATACTTCTTTCGGCATTTTGCCATCTAAACCAAGATCCCAGTTATTTAGTACTTCCATCCATACTGGGCTTCATGTCCAAACACCATCACTCCACAGCCATTTCCTACAGACAGGAGCATAATGGAACATACTGGCACTACAGACTGTTACAAGAGCTCCCCTTCCACCACAGCTCAAGCAACCGCAGCCTAAGCCATATAACTGCCTTTATCCCCGGGCCCCATGACGAACAGATCTTCACTATAAAACTCTTCCTAAATTCAGGCTTTAAACAGCACTGCTACATGCATAGCCGTACTGCACGAGACATGCATCATCTACATTTCCCTAACAAAAAACATTTTTGGAAAAAAACACTTCCTCTTTCATTAAATTCTCATACACATTTAAACAGGCACTTGGCAGATCTGATGAAGACTACACGAAAGTGCAGCAGAACTTAGACAACCACTTTTTCAGCATTTATAACCTTTGTAATTGGAGAATTTAATTTATTAGAATAAGTCAGGCGTAACAAAAATCTGACTTTTGCTACCTTGAAATGTGATAAAGAAGAAACACTATAAATGTTTTAAAATACTATTTAACACTGTGGGGACATATTTAAGTAAAATGAAATAAAAATAAAAATCTTGAATCAACCCCCAAGCACTCAGGGCTGAGCCCACTGACATCACAGGCAATCAAATAAACTAACCCCAAATGATGTCACGAGTGGTGACAGCTCCGGATCCACCCACTGAATTTGTAATAGAAAGCCCTGACAAAATAGAGCAAATTCAGTAAACTAAGCAGCGCTCATCTGCCAATAAAGAATTTTTCACTTATGAAGAGGACCAAGTACTTGTCTTTATTCCAACAAAGCTTGAGGATAAGATACCCAACCACAGCTACCCATACCCACCGAAATGAGTAATATCAGAGGACTACAGGAGAAGCAGGCACCAACCAAAAACAGGAGATTCCCCCCCCCCCCCCGAGGTACTCCCCACCACAAGGCTTCCCTGAAGACCTCCCAACCATCAAACAAGTTAATACTACTTTTTACATTTTGCCCTTAGCAACCCATGAGGTTACTGAGGTTTTTATTTGCCACCATCTGCACAAGGGCAGGACTTTGACTTTTTAATTTTTTTTTTTATTTTATGAAGAAGATATCAGAAATTAGTATAGCGAGCCAGTCATTCCAATACAGTCTTGCTTGAAGGCCATTCCCCTCTTTATTAGCAGCAAAGAAATCAAAAAGTAGGTTAAGTTTAATATCCACAGACTGACTGAGGTAGTATCTTACTTGTGTGGATCCATGACATGCAAAATCATTTTACCTTTATTCTGCAGATTGGCAAAATACAGACAAGTAGACTGATTCAGTGCAGGCTCTGTAACAACATTAGACATAAAGGATGGATGTGTATGCAAGATAATTTACACACAAGGGAATGAAGTTCAGATATTCTTCTAAGTCCAACTAACTGCCAACAAAAGTATTTCCCATGTCAAGAGCTTAAAAGGGAAAGCAACAGCATGTTCAAATGGAGTCCGGATTAATTTCTCTAGCACAAAGATAAGTTCTACAGTGGAATCACTGATCTGCTAAGGTGGCCTTAGATAGAAAAACTGCTTAGTGGTGCAAATAAGGCAATGGGGGGGGGGGGGCAACGGTAGGTAGGCAGAGACAGGCAAATATACCTTCACTGAGGAACATGTTATACCTGCTTCAAAAAGTTTAGACAAATATTAAAGAATAAACAGACTTGTCCTGCTATGTTGGAATCTCGACTCTCTAGCATCAGGAGAATCTTTTCTATTTGGCCAAAAGAGCATATGTGAGGACTACAGGACAGACATGCAGCAGAGTCATGGCTGGAAGCAAGGTACACAATGAAAGCTGGTGGTGAAATGCAGAAGCCCAAGAAGTCATCAAAAAGAAATAAGTGCAGAACAAAGTGGGAGATAAGAATGACGTAACAAGCCAAGAAGGAATACTGGTTGGCTAACAAAGACAATAAGATAGGAATTGCAATGGCAAACACCAAGGCATTAGCGGTACTGTACATGCTTCTGGAAAGTGACTCAATAGATGGCACAAACTATCAGGTTACAAGACAAAGACAGAAAAGATAGTCAGATTGCACCTGTCACCCCTGGGATTCCGGATATTGGCTAAGGCTCTTGCCACCCCCCATAGTGCCTTTTTTAGGCAAGGCTCAAATTCTAAACCTACCACCCTAGAAAACAAAAATGGGAAGAAATTGAGGGTAATGCTGCTCAATGCCAGAAGTCTAAATCTCAAAATGCACGCACTCGAGGCCCTTCTCAGTATGGAGAACATCGATGTCTGTGCTGTAACTGAAACCTGGTTCAAGGCTCCTGAGAGCACCCCGGCACTATTAGGTTTTACCTCATATCATGCGTTCCGGCCCCAAAACCCAGACCACTCCACAAAAGGAGGGGTGTATCCATATTCATAAAGGATACTCACACCTCCAGGTTGGTGGCAACGCATGAAGCTTGAAACCATCCAGGTGCAACTAACAATAGGCAAAACTGCTCTACAAATTGTAGCATGCTACAGGCCACCCTCTCAAACTCAGGAACCCCACACAGCCTTCCTGAAGACACTGGAGGGTATAAATGTATCTCCAAACACCATCATATTGGGTGACTTCAACTACCCGAATATAGACTGGGAACATTACTCAAGCCCTAACTTTCTAGCCCAACGGTTCCTGGAGTTCATAAATTCAAATGCCATGGAACAGCTAGTCACTGTTCCCACGAGAGGAGAAAATATACTAGATCTCATTGTCACAAACATGGGGACAAAATGCTCCACACGAAGTATATCCCTCATTGGTGAGATCTGATCATAAACTAATCTCACTGGAAATCCACATTCCGCCCCCACCCCAAACAAAAAAGACCATAGTGAAGAACTTCTCTAAAGCAAACTTCACACTACTCAAGACTGGTGTGGTATCCTTCAAGGCCCCTGAGTCAGAGGAAACCACAACCCAAGCTGGAAGCCCTTACAAATGCCTTCTATGAACACCTCCAGGACTGCATGGATCAGGCAATCCCAAATAAAACCAAGACTCTTTCCACAAAGGGCAAGCGTCCAGTCTGGTGCACCCCAGCCATTAACAAACTTTACAATAAGAGGAGAAAGCTATTTCATGATAGAACAAATGCCATGAAAGGAAGTCACCCTGATCATTATTAGTAAAAAATCGAGCACTCATAAAATCAACTAAGGCCAATTTTGAGAGAAAAATTGCCATGGATTCAAAGGACAATCATAAGGCCTTTTTCAGCTATGTTAGGAACCTGGGTGGAAACTCACAGATATGCTCAGAATTAGTCCAAAATGATACAAAAATCACTGAACCCACAGACATTGCCAACATACTGGCAGACAGGTTCAGTGCAAACTTCACCCCTCTCCCCTAAAGGAGAGATAACTATCCCAGCCGAGTGTAGCCTCCCGGACATCTCAAATGCGCAGGTGAAAGCTGCTCTCTCTAAAGCTAAAACACAGCATCAATGGGACGGATGGTGTCCCCGGCTGTGTGCTACACGAGCTAAATGAGGAATTAAACCCGCACATAAGGCAGCTGTTTAATCTCAGCCTTACCACAGGATACGTGCCCAAGGAGTGGCGACGGCAACTGTGGTCCCACTCCACAAAGGTGGCGCCTCACGGACCCTGGTAATTACCGCCCCATAAGCTTAACAAGTCTAGTCTGCAAAGCTATGGAGAGGATCATAATGGAGCTCATAAACAAAGATATAGGGGACTTGCAGACATTGGACCCGACCCAGTTTGGCTTTGTCAAGGGAAGATCATGCCTTTTGAACTTGGTCGACTTCTTGAAATAGTCACCAAGGCCATTGATGAGGAAAGGCAGTCCATACAGCCTACCTTGACCTTGCAAAGGCTTTCGACACAATACCCCACTGGGTATTGTAGAAAAACTTACCAGCTTAAATGTAAACCCATATGTCACAAGATGGGTTGCAAACTGGCTTAAGGACAGAACCCACAGGGTTAGAGTTGCTGGCGCTGTGTCAGACTCCAAGCCGGTCACAAGTGGTGTCCCACAGGGCTCGGTCCTTGGCCCCTATTGTTTGGCATCTACTTCTCAGAAGTACAGGCCAACATGGGAGGACTTTGGCTGACAAAGTTTGCAGATGACTGCAAACTGGGCCATAGTGGAAAGTGCATCGGACACTGATATCCTTCAGAAGGGACTCACGGAAACAGATAGCTGGTGCCAGAGCCATGGCCTGAAGTTAAACGCCAAAAAATGTATAGTCATACCCTTCGGGAAAAACAAGGTAACCCCAAGCTACCATATAGGTGGCAATCCACTAAGCACAGAAGAGGTTATCAGGGACCTGGGGACCCAGGTTGACAGTGGCCTTTCTTTTGACACTCACATTGCTAAAGTGGTTAGAAAGACCTTCTACATTGCCCACCTGATCATGAAGGGATTCACATCCAGATCTAGTGAGGTCATTGTTCCCCTGTACTCTTCACTTATCAGACCAATGATCGAGTACAATGCCCCATTCGGGATGTATCTCACCCGACATCTGCAGCAATTGGAGAGACCCCAAAAGTTCCTCACCAAAAGGATAAAGGGACTCCAAAATCTGTCATATGCTGCCAGATTGAAGAAACTCCAGCTCTATTCAGTCGCATACCGTCTGCTCAGAGGTGACATGTGCCTGACATACAAGGCCATGTCCAACCCGGAATTAATGGACATGCTCCACCTCAAAAAATCCAAATCCACCAAAACCACTAGAGCAAGCGACTTAAACCTTAGCACGGATATAAATAGGACGTGCTGGAGGATAGATTTATCACTCAGAGACTCCCTATGCTGTGGAATAAAATCCCGGTCCATGTGAGGCAGAGCACCTCGCTGACTCTGTTCAAGAGAAATCTAGACCTGTGGATGGGAGATCGTAGGTTTACCCCGGGAATCATCTCTGGGTCACTGCTGGACAGAGGCACAACAAACTAATGGGCACAGTATTTTTTCATATAAGGGGTGGCGTAAGCCACAATAATTTGGGCTAGGCTTATAAATGCCTTAGGGCAGATAGCCTAGTATAAACCTATGAACCTATGAACCTAAGATACCCTTCATAAAATGATACCAGTAACAACCTGCTCACCAGTCCACAGGTCAAAGGCAGATGGAGTATTTCCAGTAGTTTCTGAATGAAGAAAACCCGATGGAAGCTGTACCACCCCAAACAAAGCCCAGAAGGAGAGAAGAGGAGAGGAGCAGCCCAACCTAGAAACAGTAAAAACCATACTAAGGATAAAGTCACAGAAAGCAGCAGGCTCAGATGAGGTCAAGGCAGATATGCTTGAGATATTGGATGAGATGGGGAGAAATGGCTCCCGAAGACACTTGGTATAGTGAGAATGGCATGTCCCAGATGACTGCAGAATAAACACACTAGTGCCAGTGTACAAGAACAAAAAATGCATTCACAACTATAAGCAGTACAAATGCATCAAACTCCAATCACACTGCATGATTTTTTTGGAGAGGGTGACTGATAAACGAATATGCATAGTAGAAATGAAGATGACAGATGAGCAGTTCAGATTTAGACCAGGATGCAGCACAACAGATCCAATGATTGCAGTGAGACAGATAAGTGAGAAGCATCCAGAGATAAGGACAGACTCCAACTGGGCATTCCTAGACTTGGAGAAAACATAAGACAAGGTCCCAGGGAAGGTAATCTGGGCAGTCTTACCATGGTTCAAATCACAGAAACACTGGTAGGTTTAGAGCACACTATGTACAAGGACCTAATAACTCAAGTAAGAGCAATGTTCGTCTCAGAGGGGTCCCCAGTGGGAGTGGGTGTGCATTAGGGTTCAGCTCTGATCCCACTGCAGTTGACTGGTGAACTACATTAGCAAACAGGTTGGAGGATGCATATCAAGAAAGCTGCTGTAAGCAGATGATGCGTCATTACAGAAAGACTGAACAAGAACTTCAGCAAAGGATAGGGGAATGGAATGCAAAACTAAAGGCACACAGGATGAAATGGCGTACAGATAAACAGCTGTAATGGCAGAAAACCTGGGAATTCAGAAGAGGAGAACTTTGATAAGAAGGAAAATAGTGGAGCAGGTGAACAGCTTCAAGTATGTGGGAGGAGAAGGGAAGTCTGAATGGGAAGGTGAAAGCTAGAATCAAAGGGGCTGCAGCCAACTGCCACAGGGTAATGTATGACAGAAGAATGCCAAAGAACCTGAAAAGTAAGGCATACAAAACAGTGGTGCAACCAGTACTACTGTACTGTACAGAAACCTGGGCAGTTAAGGCACAGTAGTTGAGGAACTAGAGGTGCTGGAGATGGGTGGTAGGAAGCACACTGTGGGACGAAAAATGAGGACAAAGTAGCTACAAATGCTGAGAAGATCAAAGACACAAATTATGGTGGTTCAGGCACACGTGTAATAAAGTAAAAGATAATCTGGTGAAGAAGATTTGGGATACACAGGAAGAAGGCAAGAGGAAACAAGGGCATCTAAGCAAATGTGGGGAAAACAGAAAGAAAACTGAAGTGCCGGATTTATGAACATATGTATGAAATTAAGAAACAGAACACCAATAATGTTTTGTATAAGGCACGAGTTAACTTGTTCCAAGGCGGTATTTTTCTTTTTTACCTTGGATTCTGTGCCCAAGGATATTAGGGGAGGTATGTGGGAGGATAAATTGGAATACAAAGAATTGTACTGGCAGATTTTAGAATGTAATAAACCTCCTGGTTTGAATGATTTTCTTTCTATTAAACCAGCATTAAAGTTGAGATCTGCTAAACTTTGAAATATCCAATGTATTCACCTCCAGGTCACTAGGTGGCAGTATTGTTCTATGGATATACACATTTATACCTACTTTTTTGTAGTGTAAATTTTTAATATCCATGATTTTAAATGTTGTTATAATGATTTTATATAGTGTATTTTCATTGAACTATGCCTACCATATACATTTGCATACACCTGCAATATTATGTGAGACCATGCATTTTTAGGCAATAAGTTTAGGGAAGGGATTGTTTATTAATTGTACTATAGTACTAATTGATGGTATGTTTTTATTGGATAGTATTTTAATTACTAATTGGGGGGTATATATAAGCTGCTTTGTAATTGAATCAGTTGTATTGTTTCTGATGAAGACTTCTGTCGAAAACGTACTGTGTTGGTAGCGTTATAATAAACTGCAACTACTGAACTCAGTTTGGAGTTTCTACTGTGTCGAGTATCAACTGTATCTAGTTTGGAGTTTCCTATTGTGTTGCGAGTTTCCCTTGTGGTTTTCAGGGCAATTTATCTTGTTATCTAAGCAAATGAATGGATTGTGAGAGTGAAGACCTGCAACAGACAGGCATGACTGCCTAGGAAGGTAGGAGAGTTAATACTGAATTGAGAGAAATGGCAACAGTTGAAATGGTATCTCTACTCCATGTTGAAAATGGGAAAGGGGGTGGGGGTGATAATGATGCTGCTGCCAGACAGACTCCTGGAGTAGTAGCCAACCAAATGGTAAAGTAAAGAGGAGTACTGGTAGCATCCTCCCCCTTCCCAGAATCTTATGAATTTGCTGTCTTTGGAATGAATGGAAATGTGTAGATATGCATCTTAGTTCCACTGCCACCATAAATGCTTTTGAACTCAAAGGAAGAATGAAATGAAGAGTCACCATTTTGAAAACTTTTCAACAGCTCCTTGTTCAGTTGGACAGGTCCGGAAGGGGTCTCTATGGACCATTGTTCTTGAAGCCAAGAAGACACTTGAATATAAACCTTCTTCTTGGGTTTCATACAATTTATATAGCTCCCAGCTGTAATACGAGATGCAGTATGGGGGTGTTCAGAGGTTCCTCTTCGGCAAGTACACATAGCATCCTCCTGAAGTGGGGTTTTGACTGGAATCCCAAATAGTAACTTTCTGCAATTATGTCCAGAAGTCATTTGCCTGAAGAGATTTTGCCAAATCGCCCAGACAAGTGGGCAGCTTGTCTCCCATGTTCAGGCAAAGTTGGAACTGGGGTTGGAAGGGCAAGGGAGATCACATTTAAGTAGTCACAACTTAGCTGGAGATGACAAAGGGTTGCTGCCCTCCTTACATGCCTTTATCATCCTATAACGTCTTCTTGTAAAGAGCCTTTTTGCCCTTGGGTTTTTTCCCTTGCTTGCCTTTCAATAAAGAGGTCCCTTTTTTATGATAACTTCCAACATACTTAAGCACAGAAGTGTGGCACATATGGTGGACTGTAGCCATCACTTCACTTTTCTCCTCTAAGTTCTTGAACACCTTAACAGCTTCAGTTCCTAAGTGCAATTCACTACCGAAGGGTGCTCTTGTGAGCGTTAGTCTTTATATCTTCAGACAGCATTACATGAAAAGTCAAGCATGAGAAGCTGCATCTGCAGCATCACAGGTGTACTTAATACTATGCCTTCCTATTTGAAGGGATGTCTTAAGCTCGTTTAAGTGGGCTTCCAAAACCTCTTTAGCAAAATCTAGTATCAACGTTTAAGAAATTTCTTCCGAAACATCAGGATATGGGCCTGGAAATTCAGTGCTGTAAAGATCAAAGTGGCTGAAGTACAAGTCTTTTTACCTATACCTGCCTACAGAAAGGCCTCACTGAGACCAACGACTGGTGTCAAAACCATGGCCTTAAGCTTAATGCCAAAAAATGCGTCATTCTCTCTGGGAAAAACTCAGTTCCCAGTAATTATCACACTGATGGGAGCGCAATGAACACTGAAGGCATTATAAGAGATCTGGGGACACAGGTTGACAGCAACATCTCCTTCGACCACCACACTGCCACTGTGGTCAGGAAGCCCTTCTATGTGGCACATTTCATTACCAAGGGTTTTGCATCCAGGAAGAAAGAGGTCATCATCTCTTCCCTACTCTTCCCTCATTAGACCAATCAGAGTATAATGCCCCATTTGGCATGTACCTCACTAAACACCTGCAACAGCTGGAAAGGCCACAAAAGTACCTCAAGAAGAGGATCCTATGCCTTAAACATATGCCCTACATGGACAGACACAAAAAACTCTCTGCTTGACTTACAAAGCCATGTCTGACCCAGCCCTGTTAGAAATGTTACATCTAAAGAAATCCCAATCCGTCTACATCACACGCTCCAGGGACCTCAACCTCATTACCACAATCAACAGAACATACTGGAGGGATAGGTTCACAACACAGAGACTGCCCATGCTCTGGAATAGACTTCCCATACATGTCAAGCAGAGCACCTCACTGGCCCTTTTCAAGAGAAATCTTGATGAGTGGATGGGAAATAGAAAGTTCACCCTGGGGATCACTCCAATGGCTCTACTTGATAGAGGCTCCGGGAACTAATGGCAGCATGATGCCAGGGCACTTCTATGGGCTAGGCTTGCAAAGGCTTCAGGGCCGTTGGCCTAGTACACACCTATGAACAATCAAGTTTACTTTGTGGAGTACTTCTTCGGGGGGGGGGGGGTCATTTTGTTGCAGAGTACCTGGGTCTGCCTCTGGATTTTTGCAAAAGAAGAAATGATGAATATGAACACTGTAAAATCTATCCACTCTCTTATGGGCTAGGTGCTGTGAGTCCGTCTCAAAGACATCTAGCAGGGGAGACTGTCAGTGGTTTCATTTGGGGGGGGGCGGGGGTCATAGGCAGCCCCACTTTCGGCAGCTGATACCTCTCCAGGATGAGTTTGAAAATGGTCCCTCTTGAAGACTAAAGAGTCCCCAAAAGATAGGTTGCATGCTAGACAGTTTGAAGCTGCTGTATCCTCACAGTCAGAAATGTAAGGTGGGGAGCATTTGCAAGAACTTCACCCTCCTCTTGAGTGGTATCTGTTTCTATCTCATATTTAGTCGGATCAGGAGGAGTTTCCCCTACTATGTTTTGTAGGGCATTTGCTTGATGTGGTAAGTTTCACCTGCTATGTCAGCCATAAAGCAAGCTCAAAAGCCCCTGGGCTAATGAAAACCAGTTTGGCAATGACGTAACACAAACACTTCTGGTTCCAGATGAATCTATGGATCTCTAGTACTACTGCAGTCTCCTCATTTGCAATCTAGCTACAGGTACAATCAAGGTGAAGAAGGCCATGCATCTCCAAGCCTTGAGGCACTGCCTGGTTGACACCTTCCCTTCAGATACCAGACTAAGCATTTTTCCAAATGCTCAATTTTCCTCTTATGGGAGAAATGCTTTGACAGTTGCAGTTTTGAAGTCAGCCCAGGAATATCAATTTCATGGATGGATTAAGATCCAAGTTGGGATGCTGAAGGAGAACCAAAGACTTTGGAGGCAATCCATGGAGAATATGGCAGCCCAGTCTTCCTCTACTTCCTTGGACAGTGCCTGAATGAAGCAGTTGTTCAAATATTGGTAAATGTGAATGCCATTTGTCCTGCAGTACAATTCCTGGAGAACTGGAAAAAGTCATGAGTAGAATCCTTTGTTTTTGGAATTTTAAGGGTACCAGTTCTATTACCAGTTGCACTAGAAACCACTGCAGAAAGGGAACAAATAGGTTACTTTGTTCCTTTGGCACCAGTGGGATCCCTACCTTTGGTCTTTTTGTAAACTGCAATCTGTAACCCTGGAAAATTATCCCCAAGGCCTACTTGCCTTGTGTGATTGCCTTCCACTTCTGAAGGCATTCCATGAGCCTTCCTACATTCTGGGAATGGGAGAGAACTGGAAGGCACTAGCTGAGTGTAAGGGAGAAAATCCAGGTAGTCATGGCTACTCACTGGGGCTTGAAGACTTTGTGTCCCACAAGACGGCCCATATAGCCCCCCTACCATTTTTTTCTTGTACTGACCCTTTTTCTTTTCACTAGCTTGCCTTTACACCCTACATTCAATAGTAACAGCCTGGTTTACAATGGTAGTTTCTATCACACCATGGCATGGGGAAGTGAAAAAGCTGCTCAACACTCAACATAACTTTGCCCCTTTCCTCCATATTTCTGAGAGCAGCTCCTAGTCTAAAGCTGCACAGAGTAGCTACACTGACATCCTCTGACAAGCTTTGTAATCTTTGTCAGGCAAGACTTCTGATGACAGAATCCTTAACCACCACCATGGATGCAGCATACACATCACCACAATCACACTTAACAGAACATTATGCTACTTGGTTAGCAGTCTTGCTGGGATTCAACAATTTAGCCATCTGGTCCAAATCACAGAGCTACCCTAGTTTTTCTCTCCATAGTTTTTTTTTTTTGGCTCCCATCTGGTCTCAAGGGGCTGGACTGCACTTCCTTAACTATCACTAGTTTTTTAGAACTGAGGCACACCTCCACCTTCTCTTAGATATGTTTTAGGGTAGCTATGATGAAGTGCTGGTATTATGTGCACAGCACCAAGTGATACTACAGAACCAGCTAAAGAAATGGCAGCTCTGGTGGTGCAGAGAGGTGACTTGAAAACCAGACAAACTTAGGAACTTTCCAACAGTATAAAAAACTAAAATGCCAACCTGTAACAGTTTCTCTTTTCTTTAAGTAAGCACTTTTGTTCTATTAATGTTTCAGAACTTCAGAGTCATCATAAATTACACATGTAAATATACAGCCTTGTAAGTGCTAGCCGCTACATAAGCTTTAAAAATGGAGGACTGCAACTCACCAATGCCAAAGCACTCGCATACAGGATTATGAGAAAGGAAAACAGCACTGTCAACCTCAGATCCAAAATCATCAGGTATCCTACAAAGACCAACCAGGCTGGCATTAAGGGTGTACATCAGGTGAGTAGGTGAAACATGGCAGTGAACTGCCCTCACTGCCACTGCATGAAAAGGTACCTAAAAAAAAATTAAAAGCATGTTACACTTATAAACACGCATCTTCTATATTGTTTAATATTCCTTTTTTTGCCTGTATGAGTGTATTTTAGAATGTTTTCTTCTCATCTTTACTTGCTCTTAATTGCCTGTCCACTCAGACACAACAGCCCTATAACCCAGTAATTCCTCTTACGGTCAGAGAAAAGTAGCTAAGATCAGTGTTTTTCTACTTTAATCACTGTCCCCACTATACATGTCCAGTAAGCCATCCCAGAGTATAGTGTACAAGAGTCAATGAAGGCATGTTGTTCACTTTCACAAGTTACATAGCCCTTCAAGATTTACCTGCGCCCCCCCTGAAACCAGCACTCCCGGGATATACCTCTCCCCCAAAAATGCAGGCAAGACGGCAGAGCTGTGTCAATTCTCCCTTCAATCCATCAGCTCCAGCAAGTGCCCTAGCCACTAATCAACCTTGGGGTCACTTGAGTTGCACTTGCGGCTTTATCCCTCTACACCAGCAAAGCTGGCTATGAATTTTATGATTACATTTTGCACTTACAGCCATTCTGTCAAATCGAGCAACTCAAAACAAAAATGAATATTAGGGAAATCCAAAGGCATTAAGGCAAGTCTTGAAGAGGGGCAAACAGCTGATAAAACATTCTATGTAACTGCTCAATATAGGAATTCCAGTGACAAAACTGACACTCTGCCCCATACGGTACAACAGATATCTAAACAGGTCAACAAATTTTGATGGTCGGAATACATGGTAAGGGGGCCAGACAGCAATAACCCAGGTGCAAAATGGTCTCAGACAATGAAATTCAAATATATAGTACATCAGATACTGCACTAAAAATAATACTAAATAACAGACTGCACTGAGAATGTGGTAAAAAAAAAAAGAGAGAAAATGGTAAACAGTCTTAGGAAGGCTTACTTCAGTGAATAACAGTTTATGATAAGCAAGATGCAACAGCAAACTTGGGAAAACTCCAGCAGAACAGCTGCAAAGAAGAAAAAAGTACAATTCTATAAGCAAATTTACCAAGACAGTCAAATTGAGTTCAAGAAGATCACTGCTGCAGTAGGCTAAACTGTATGGGACATATCCTGTCTAGAATTTAATGACTTGCCATCTTCCAAAGCTTTAGGGAACCTTCCACGTGCCCTGACAGCTTGAGGAGAGAAGTATAAAGTCAGTGATTAGGGTGCCAAACTCCCAGAGTTTTCTGGTCTCAGAACAAGGTAGGCTATAGTCCTGCCAGATACGCATGTGCTCTGAGAAAAAAGAAATGGTACCCTAGCATAATAAAATAAAAAGGTGGAAAGAAGGAGGATGTTGTACTGCATCTTCTGTTAAGGTTAAGTTTACTTGAGCAACTGTACTACTGTCATTAAATCATTGTTGCAATAGCCTAAGTGAAATGGGATAAATAACAGAGCTTAGAAGGAAAGTGAGGAGTCCAGAAGCCCTCAAAGAATAGTCCTAGTACAGCCTACTCTGGACCTAAAGAAAAAAATCCAGTTTATTAGTACTTGATAACTATGTGCACAGAAAACCAAGTTGCTACCTCTAAAATATTTCTAGAGTTCACCCTTTTCCAAAAAGATACAGAAGTAGCCAAAGCTCATGTAGAGACGGGCCCCTGACCTTGACTGGAAGAGTCTCGTCACAGTGTGAACAAAAAGCAATAGCAGGAGGCAACCATTTAGAAACAGCCCATTTTTGAGACAGAATGACCCTTTTTACCTTCCTAGGAAATAAACTGTTGATTAGGAATCCTGAAGGATTTTGTCCTTTCAACATACTAGCCAAGTTTTCATGGACATCCAAACTGTGGAGAAATCTTTTTCTCATTTATTTATTTTTTATTTATTTATTTTTCTATATAGAGAAAAAGGCAAGATGAATAAATTGGCTCAATATAAACTAAAACTACTTTAGGCATAAAGTAGGGATTGGTTCTTAAAATTTCCCAACATTTATGAAAGGAAACACAGGTAATCTACAGGGCTCTGTGGAAGTCTGGTATCCCACCTGTGACCCAGAGGGTGACAGGACCAACAAGAAACAGAGTATAAAGGATTAGGACAGATAAAACACTTCAGAGCTAGCAGACCTAGGAGACTCTCTCTCACTTATACCCTTCCAATGGAAGGAATAAAGACACCTTGTTGAAGTTTCCAGTTATTCAGTTAAATAGGTAGATAGACTATAACTGAACAAACTACTGGAAACTTCAACAAGGTGTCTTTATTCCTTCCACAGGGAGAGTTTCAGAGAGAGAAAGTGTCGCCTAGATCTGATAGCTAAAGTGATTTTATCTGGACTTATCCTTTACACTCTGTTCCACCTTTATGAAGTTGAAATAAGGCTGAATCATCATAAGCGCTTGTAACTCAGATACCCTTCTTGTTGAAGTAGATCAACGAGCAACACTGTTTTCCAAGACATGAACTTTAAATCAGTCTCATGAACAGGTTCAGAATGAAAAAGTGTCAAGTTTCTTCACTTGTACAAAATTAAGATCCCAAGTAGGACAGATATGCAACACCCCTTTCAAAATCTGTTCAGTTTAAGGTAGGGTGTGTGGGGGTCCACTGACAGATAAGCAGAGACGGCCAACAGAAGAATCTTTTATGAGAGTGTAAGCAAAGCCATAGGATAATAAACTGCACACATATTGCATCAAAGGTACCTGTGCTTTGAAAGAATCTTGGTTTGGCACCAATTAGAACATTTTTCCACTAAGTCATATATGGTTTTCTAGTGGTGGTTTTCTTTGCCTCCTTTAATACCTGCTGCTTTTCCTTAGAAAAAAAATATGCCTAAAGGTATTAAAATTCTTTAATCCAGGTAGTGAGGTGAAGAAATTGAAAGCCAAGGTATCAAACATCCCCTATCCTGTGTAAACAAGTTCATCCTGTGAGGAAGCTTGCAGTAAGTGCCCTTGTCCGTTTTCAAAGAAAAGACACTGTTGTCCTTGCCAAAAGGGGATTACAACAATTATCCTGGGCACAGTCCTTCTGGATCTTTAGAAGAAGCCTGGTTAACAGAAGGTTGGAAAGGTAAAGAAACATCCCTGTGGGAATAAAAAGGCATCTGTCTTCAGGCTGTTGTGCAACACCTAGAACAGTCTGTTGAGAGTAGAAGCAAACAGATCTACATGTGGATTTCCCCACAGATGAAGCAATTCCTGGAAGACCACTGGGTGCAACTTCCATTCGTGGGAGGTCTACTTTGGCTCTGCTCAACTTGATTGCTGCAACATTTTGCTCCAACGGACCTTTCACCTTTGATCCAGTCGTGCACTGATGTTGTTTGGGGAAATTGTAAAGAAATGATAATTTAGTTTCTTCTGTGATAAAGCTCTTTGCAATTACATTTCCCAGATGCAAGTAGCCAAGAAGGACAGACCGAGGAGAGTCAATAGTTTTCACATGCTACAACAGATAGCCGGCAAAAGGGGTGTAGTCTGGTTTCCCCATTTGTTTATGTACCACATCACTGTGGCATTCTCCGATTACTAGTAGAAGGTATGGAATCCAAAGATGGTGTAGCGCCTTAACAGCATTTACTAGTACCATCACTACTTTGACACGTGTGTTAATTTGTCCTGCTTGTTCCACAGACCCTGAACTTTCACCACCTTGAAAAAAGATCCCCAAGCAAAGTACGAGTCAACTGTGATTGCACACCGAGTAAGAAATGGAGGGGGAAAAGGGAGACCTGGGTTGAGAGACCACTGATTCACCCACAAAAATATCTCCCTTTTTCCAAACTCCAACACTGGCATCTGAAATGATAAAGCATGATGGTGCTGGGTTCAAATGATTTGATAAACCACTGAAGTTTTCTCATGTGAAGTCTAGCCAAAAGAAATATGATAATTGTTGAAGGTATGAATCCTATAATATACAGATATTCCTTGGGAGAAGTCAGAGTCTAGTCGGAAAATGTCAGAAAATAAGCATCCTCTGTAAAATTCCACTTTGTTCCGAGGAAGAAAAGCCATTATGAAGGATGTATCTAGGAGATAACCAAGAAACACTATCCAGTGTGATGGAATGAGAGAAAACTACCCTATGCTCACCAGAAATCCCAGACTGAGATTTTTTTAATCCCAAGCCAGAGATTCTTGACAACTTGTAACAGAGTCTGCAAAATAAGGCAGATGTCTAAAAACGGAAAATGTGAATGCCCTGCAACCTGTAATGGGGTATTACAAGAGTCAGGCATTTTGTAAACACTCACAGCTGCTGACAGCCCAAAGGGTAAAACAGAGAACTGAAAATGTAAACCAGTTAAAGAAAAACATTAAAATTGTCTAAAATCTTTGAGAATAGGAAAGTGGCATCTTTTAAATCCAGAGTTACTAGAAAACTGACAGGGGGGATAAGAGGTAACAGAGTGAAGAGATGTGAAGGTTAAGAAAGGTCTTGGGCAGGTCTACAGGTTCCTTATTTTGCTGGCACCAGAAAGATTCTTGATCTTGGGGGAACATGTTCTTTAACTCCCTAAGATAGCATTTGATCTAGATGCGATGTTTTGATTGGATGGATGTAGCGGAACCGCTTAAAGAGAAGGAAGGGAATCCCACTGCCAGTTTTAGCCTTTTTGATTGATTATAACAACCCAAGTGTCTGAAGTTATCTGGTAAGCGAAGACCTAGACTTTGGGAAAGCTTTACTGGAACTGCGTGGGTGGGAAGGGGGAAAACATGATGGTGCAGACAGTTAATCTGCTTTTTTATTTAGATTGCCCTTGCTTTTGGGAGGACACTCCTTTTTAAAACCTCCCTGCCATCACTTGCTGAATTTTTGTTTGCCCGTACCTTGCTGGGATTGTTTATTCTGCTTCCTATAAAAGGAACCTAAATGTAGGGAAAGTTTCTATTATATAATGGCATGGAGGGTTGAAAAATCTGACTAACCCCCTGAATTAACTTTTCCCTTACATCAAATCTTTTAAGATGAAGGGGAGACTCAGCAGAGGAGGGGACAAGTACTACCTTTTTATCCAGATGAGCATTCAGGAGTTAGCCTCGAAATCCTCTGATAAATTCTGAGAAAGTAGCAAGGCAAATCTTCTAAGCATTAACTCAGAGGAAGCTACACTAAAAACAGTATCAGCAGTATCATAAAAACATTTTAGTACTTAAAGTTACCCAACTCACAGAAGGGATTAAATAATTCAAAGATGTCTTAATCACTGAAAGAAAGAAGGTCAATTATTTTTTTTATATTGTCAAATGAAGGTAGCAGAAACAGACATGCAAGTCTGATAATTCACTATTGTAAAGGCCAAGGTAGAAGTAATTATCTTCTCAAACCTACCAAAGGCTTTCTCAACCTTGTCAGAAGGAATAAGGTTAGCTACAATAAGGTGTTGGGCAGAAGACAGTTTCGTCAAAGGAATTACTTGAGGGTCTGATCCAAGATTCCAAAGTGAAATTTGTGTATTTGGGGAACATTATATAATTTATCAGATTTTTTTTTCTCCCTGGAGGCAGGTGGTTGACTGTCAGGCAAAAGTACAGTTGTGTACACTTACCATAAATGAAGATGTTCGAGTGTATTCAATGTTGCAGTCATCACATTTGGGTTATCTGCTTGCAGTAGCCCTCAGTCGGCCTGATTAACAAAGTCTTGGGTCCTGCGTCGGTTGCTGTCTCTTCTTCCATGATGTCAGGTCGTTAGGGGTATAAAACATGCAACAAACGTCATTACATCAGTTTTTCTTGCCCCAGATGTCAGGTGCCCCCCCCCCCCGCCCCCAATAGGAAAATAGAAGTTATGTTCTTACCATAACGTTCCATGTTAGTTGTCTTCTTCTCGCCTTCTTCTTGCTGGATGGGATCGGTTCGGAGCCGACCTCGGCTCCGACTCGGCCACTCTAAAAGCTCGAGAGTTGGTTCCACCGGCTCGAGGCTCCCCTTATATCCCACAATGCTAGGCGTGAGTTACCTCAGATCTCGTTTGTAAGCTAGACCCAGCTTATACTAGTAACAGAATAACTATAAACAAAGTCCACCTCTATAAACCAGGGAGAAGAGAAGGGTGACCTGCATCCTGTTCCAGGAAAATATGCACAGTAGCATATACCTAAAGTAAGAGGTGGTAGAAAGAGAGGTCACAATCAACACTCCTCTAGGTCTGTCCAGGCCAGGGGAAGGAGGGTGGGGAGAAGAAGAAGAGAAGAAGACAACTAACATGGAACGTTATGGTAAGAACATAACTTCTATATGTTAAGTTGTCTATCTCGCCTTCATTCTTGCTGGATGGGACCGTCCCTAGCACCTTGTCCCGGTGGCCTAACGGAACAGACTCTTGAGAACAGTGGAACCAAAGTTAGCTCTATGCCTAGAAGCTAAATCCAACTTATAATGAGAAATGAAAGTGTGAGGAGTAGCCCAAGTAGCCGCTGCACAAATGGTGTCAATAGGCAGTCTGTCTTGGAAGGCTATAGAAGTAGCCAAAGCTCTGGTGGAATGGGCTTTAGGTTTGTTAGGCAGCTTTTGGTGTCTAATTTCATAAACAAGGGAAATCAGAGATGTTAGCCATCCAGATAATGATACCTTTGAAACTGAAAGTCCCTTTCTGCCTTCTGCATAGGAGACAAACAGCTGGTCAGATTTTCTGAATTGTTTGGTTCTATCCAAATAGTACCTTAACTGACTATGAACATCTAGCCAATGCAATTTTTGTTCAGACCTATTGGAATATTCTGGAAAAACACAGGGAGGTCAATGCTTTGATTTAGGTTAGACGCCGAGGCTATCTTAGGCAAAAAGGACGGGTTGGTTCAGAAGATACCCTGTCCTTATGGAACAACAGATAAGGAGGTCGACAGCTGAGTGCATGAAGTTCTGAAACTCTTCTAGCTGAAGTAATAGCTACCAGAAAGAGAGTCTTCCATGATAGCAATTTTAAAGAACAGGAGGCTCCAGGTTCGAAAGGGGGAAGAATCAAAGAACTAAGAACTAAATTTAGGTCCCAAGGAGGAGGAGGATTTCTTATAGGAGGTCTGAGTAGAAAAACTCCTTTCAAAAAGGCTTTGCAAAGCTTGTGGGACATTATGGCAGACTCTGAAATACCCACATGAAAGTTAGAAATAGCTGCCAGTTGAACTTTAAGAGTAGAAGGAGATGAACCTGCATGGAAGAGTTCAGCTAGAAAATCAAGGACCATTTGGATGGAAGCAGTGAAAGGATCTATGTCCCTTCCTTGAGCCCAATAGGTAAACGCTTTCCACTTACTCAAATAAATCTTTCTAGTGGAAGATTTATGGGAAGCTATCAAAATATCTCGAACAGAGTGAGATATTTGAGGAAGCCTGGCTAAGGTTGGAATTGGAGGAACCAAGCAGTGAGGTTCAGAGAGGGAAGGAGCGATGAAACTGACCCGACTGATGGATCAAAAGATCTGGAACTAGGTCCAGATGCCAAGGTCGCTCAACAGAAAATGATGCAGAAAGGGGAACCAAACCTGTCGAGGCCAGTAAGGAGCAATGAGGATCAACGAGGCCTTCTGAGCGATAGCTTTCTGTATCACTTGAGAGATTAGTGGGAAGGGAGGAAATGCATACAGAAGTCCCTGGGCCAAACTTGCACTAGAGCGCCTCTGCTGGGCTGGCCTGGTAAAGGGAATAGGGTGAAATAATCTCTGCACTTGCTGTTTTGGGGAGTAGCAAAAAGGTCGCAGCAAGGCTGACCCCACTTGAGAAAAATTTCTCTCACAACAGAGTCTTTCAGAGACCACTCGTGAGGCATGAGGATAGCTCTGCTCAACTTGTCCGCGATTTGATTGGACTTCCGGGATGTGCGTTGCTATCAGAAACCGCTGAGAAGAAATCGCCCATTGCCACAGTCTGAGTGCTTCTTGACACAGGGGGTAGGACCTGGTTCCGCCTTGTTTGTTGATATACCACACTACAGACATATTGTCCGTCTGGATTGCTATCGTTCCCAAGGGAAGAGAGTCTTGAAGGGCTTGCAACGCTAAAAGCACTGCTCTCATCTCTAGAACATTTATGTGCAAGTGGCATTCTTCTGGTTGCCATGTGCCCTGGACAGTTCTGCCCTGATAATGCCCCCCCCACCCGATCAGGGAGGTGTCCGTTGTCAGTGTAGCAACCGGAGGGGGAGGAACAAAGGGTCTTCCCAATAAGAGCTGAGGGGAAGACATCCACCACAGAAGATGATTCCTGCATGTTTGCGTGATCATAATGGTGTGGGACATCGGAAGTTGCTGGTATGACCATTGTGTGAAGAGCATCCATTGAAGGATTCTCATGTGGAATCTGGCTAATGGAAGCAGAGGTATGGCAGCCGCCATAATCCCCAATACTTTCAGAACTAACCTGGCTTTGACTCTGTTGCTGCTGAAGATGAGCGAGACCAGTTTTTGTATGTCTGTTATTCTCTGATCTGTTAGCCTCGCAGACATGTTGACTGTGTCTAGAATTGCGCCTATGAAGGCAATAACACGACAAGGCGACAAAACAGACTTTTCGCAATTTATTGAAATGCCTAAGTTTTGACAAGTGCAAAAGGTGTAGTCCCTGGCTGTGAGAAGAAGATGATCGGTGGGAGCTGTAAGGAGCCAGTCGTCCAAATATGGAAACACCTGGAATCCTTGACGTCTCAGGTGAGAAGCTACCACTGCCATACATTTGGTAAACACCCGGGGGACAGTGGTGAGTCCAAAGGGCAGGGCTCTGAATTGAAAATGACTGGTTCCCAGCCTGAAGCGGAGAAATCTTCTGGAGCGTCTGTTCATTTTTATATGATAGTACGCATCCTGAAGGTCTATGGAGCACATCCAGTTTTTTCTTCCCAATAGGGGAAGTATGGACTGTAGCGTGACCATCTGAAATCGTGTTTTCTTGACTGACTTGTTAAAGATACTGAGATCCAAAATTGGTCTCCAGTCCCCTGTTTTTTTTGGAACTAAAAAGAACCTGGAGTAGATTCCGGATCCTTGCTGGTCTGCTGGAACTGGTTGAATTGCTCTTTTTGCAAGCAGTTTTGAAACTTCCAAAGCTGCAAGATCCCTTTGAGCGGGTGGAACATCTGGAAGGGATTTTTTTGATCGGTTTGGAATGCAAAGAAAGGAAATGGAATAGCCTTCGGAAATGATGGACTGTACCCACTTGTCTCGAGTTAGGGATAGCCAAGCTTCTGGGTACAGTGACAATCTTCCCCCAACTGCCTCCGAAGGTGGACAGTCAGGCAACACCTCAGGGATGCTGAAAGGGCTTATCGGAGAAAGTTTCTCGATTGCCCTGGTTCTGCGGACTCCCTCTGCCTCTAGGGTGACGTCTACCATTGTTGTTCCCCCCTCTGCCTCTGGCGGGGAACCGACTCTGTGCGTCAGGCGAAGTCCCTTGAGATTGTTTGCGGAACCACATTTTTCCACTTTTCTGGCCCTTGGGGTAAGGCCTAGAAGGAGTAGAAAAACGGACTCCGACGGCAGAAAGAGTCTTGCCATCAGTCTCGCACCTAGTCAAGGTTTCTTTCACTTGAGGACCAAAAAGAGATGATCCATCAAACGGGGAATTAGTGAATGACGTTTTAAAGGGGTCCGCAGTTGCATAACCGCATCCAGGCATGCCTACGTAAGGCCACTCCTGTTCCTGCGGCCCTGCTCGCTCCATCAGCCGCATACGAAAAGGAGGCGCATGGAGGAGTTAGCTATGGAGTTCAGGGTAGCCAGCTGAGTGTTCATCTTGTCTTGAAAACCCGCAGCTGTAGGATCCTTCAACATATCACTCGCTTCTTGATCAAGTCCCTTTGAAGACGAGTAAAATGGCATAGGTAGTTCAGCTTAACGCATTGCAAAGGTCGCTGATGAGAACATCCGCTTCCCGTACCTGTCCATGGACCTAGATTCCTTGTTAGGTGGATGGACAGGCACTGAAGGATCAGCTAGTTCCTTCTTAGTGGCAGCAGCAACCACCATAGCATCCACAGAAACTCCTTTTGTCAGAAACTGTTTATCTACTGGTGCTGTAATGAATTTTGAGGGTCTCCTGGGAGTGGGGTCCACTGAATCAGGAGCCGTCCATGCCTTTTTTGCTACCACCTGCATGAGGGGGTCAAAGGGGGAGACACCCAGGAGGTGGAAGGACGAGAGCCAAATGCCTCAAGGTACACAGATTCATCCTCCGAAGGGTTGAGGGCTGGCCAATTTCCCCTCTGCTTAAGGATTTCTAGAATGTCTGCAAATGAGACATCTTCAGAAGGGGAACGGGGGAACCCTCAGAATCCTCTAAATCTGTGTCAGAGGTGACGGACTCAGGTGAGTCTATGTGTTTCCTCTTACACTTTCTCTTCCGAGGGGGCTCTTCTGCCAAATCAGGAGAGGCCTCGGAAGAGGATGAGATCCCCACAGGGGATCCCTGAGGAGCTGGCTCTCTGCGGTCCGGGATGAGGGAGTGAGTCGACTTGACCTGAGGCACCGAAGAGGGGGGGGCGGACGGAGCCGACTGTGGGGTAGAACCAGGTTCTAACACACTCCGCATGACCTCGAACGCACCCCTGTCAGGCAGAGCCAGAGGTCCCCGCCCGAAGCTAAAAACCTCCCTCGGCACCGACAGTGATGGCTCCGAGGCCGATGTCGGAGCCGAACTCACCAGCGCCGAAGCCCCGAGAGGGAGAGCAGGGTCGGACAAGGGTCCGATGCCACTCACCCCCTAGGAGCCGACGAGGGAAGTCCGGCGCCGAGATTCTTCTAAGGAAGAAATCGGAGCCGACGATGGAGCCGAAGACATTTGTATCGGCTCCGACGCTACCACAGTCTCGGTTCCGAAACGCCCCGGCTCCGAGCTCGACAGAGTCGGAGGAGGAACATAATGAGGGACAGGGTCAGGCATCGACTGATGAGTCGGGCTCTGAAGGATTTGGGCCAGTGCCTCGGACTTAAGAAGTCGACTCACTACCCTCTGAAGGTCATGGTCCGACAGCCTCGATGACCTAGAGGAGTGAGATCTATGGCTCCGTTCAGACAGCAGAGGAGATGCTGGAGCCGAATGAACGGAGCCAAGGGACGGTGACCTAGACCTCTTTCTAGATGTCGGTTCCGAAGGTCTGGTCGGAACCGACACAGGAATTTCAACCTCGGCTCCAGCCGGAGCCGAGGAAACCACAGAAACTGTAGACTGAGACTCATCGGCTCCAGCCGGAGCCGATGTAGACGGAGGTTTCGTAGCCTTAGGTCTCGGCTCAGTAGCTGGAGCCGAGGACCTAGAAGTCTTGGAGTGCTTTCCCGAAGAGACAGTAAGGGAACCCTCAGGCTTGAGTAAACCTCTCAAAATCAGTTTGTTTTTCTTTCCTGCAGCACCCTGGGTCTGATGCCACGGCAAACAGCACAGGTGTCCTGCAGTCGCAAAGGTCCCAGGTAGTAGACACAAGAAGTGTGACCGTCTGTCAGAGACATTTTCTGACAGCACGAGTCACACTTCTTGAAGCCTGAGACCTTTGAGTCTTTAGACATTTTAGAAAAAGTGTAATCACACACACCCAGTCAAACACACTGATTACACCCCATCCTATTTTAAACTCAAAAAATAAAACAAACTACCAAAGTTTTAAATTCTGAGAAAACACACACACACACCACTAGGGGATGGAAGAAAAAAGGCCCAAAGGCCCGAGGGAAGAACTTATAAGTTCTTGTGGAAAAAATGGGATTTCAGAGAGAAAGGGGGAGAAAATCCACTAAACTAAGGGAAACTGTTAAAATTAAAACTAAAGGGGTTTAAGTATACTAAATTTTACTCCAAAGTTACTCACCAAGAAGCCGGTAGAAACCAAACACCTCGATCGCTGTAGCGGCAAACGAGATCTGAGGTAACTCACGCCTAGCATTGTGGGATATAAGGGGAGCCTCGAGCCGGTGGAACCAACTCTCGAGCTTTTAGAGTGGCCGAGTCGGAGCCGAGGTCGGCTCCGAACCGATCCCATCCAGCAAGAATGAAGGCGAGATAGACAACTTAACATAATATAGTTATACCTCCAACAAAAAAGCAAATACACCAAAAAGTTTTTAAGCATAGTAAAGGAGAGAAGAGGTATAGCCAAAAGAAGTCAGGGGGCTGGAGGGAGGGTAACCAGGACTGCAACAGTGAATACACTCGAACATCTGCATTTATGGTAAGTGTACACAACTGTACTATGTTCTTCGTGCTTCACTGTTGCAGTCATCACATTTGGGTAGATTCATAAAGCTAAGGATGGTTCATAGGTTCATAGATTAGTACTAGGCTAACTGCTCTTGCGAGCTATTTTAAGCCTAGCCAATTATCCCTTGTGATACTCAAACCCTGTACCTTGTGTTTGTAAGGCAAACACCTTAACCATTTGGCTAACCATTAACCTTAGGAGGAGGAATTTAGATAGCATTAGGACCAGCTACAAGGCCCTGCAAGACTGCAGTGGCAAAGCCAGCTCTGGATTTAGAGAAAAAAGGCAAATGGTATTGCTTGGTGAAAGTATGTACAGAACTCCAGGTAGCAGCTTCCAGGATGTCCCTGGTAGGTACGCCTCTGAGAAAGGCTGTAGAGGTAGATGCAGCCCTGATTGAGTGGGGTCTGATCCCCTGTGGGATAGGTTTTCCATGGTGCTTATAGCAGAAATGAAACCAATGGCCTATCCATTTGGAAATGGTTTAGTTTAAAATGGCCTTCCCCTCTGTCCCTGCAGCAAATGCCAGCAGCAGTTGTTCAGATTTCCTTTGAGGTTTAGTCCTGTCCAAGTAGAATCTAAGTTGTCTGTGCACATCTAAGAAGTGCAGTATCCATTCCCCTTTGTACTGTGGATGAGGAAAGAAGGCTGGCAAATGAATGGACTGATTAAGGGCCACACTGGATACCACCTTTGGCATGAAAGAGAGACTGGTCCCGAGGGACGCCCTGTCCGCATGAAAGATTATGAAAGGCTCCACTTCCATAAGGACCTATAATTCAGATACCCTTCTTGCTGAAGTGATTGCTAAAAGGAAAGCTGTTTTCCAAGAAAGGAATTTTAAACTTGCAGTAGCAGCTGTCTCAAAAGGAGGAAGGGTGAACTTCTCCAGTACAAAGTTAAGGTCACAGGCTGGAGTTGGAGCTCTCCTGGGTGCTCTTAATTTTCTGGCCCCTCTGAGGAACTGCTTGAGCAGTGGATGAGAGAAGAGGGGAGGGTTCTGTGTTATGAGCTGAAATGGCTGAGGCATGAATTTTTATTGAGGAAAAAAAGACAGGTCCTTGTGAAGCATCTCAGTTAAGCACTGTAAAATCTGAGGTAAACTGGGCACTGCTGTGCTCATCCCTAGAGATTGATTCCAGGCACAGAATCTTTTCCATTTTTCAGCATAAGATTTTCTAGTACTAGGTCTCCTTGCCTCTAAAATTATATCCATCACTGGTTTACTGGGGGATGGTAAAGGAGAGATTAGGTAATTAGCCGGGCTGCTAGGTTCAGTGTTTGAAGCTGAGGGTGCAGAATCTGGTTCTCCTGCTGAGACAGCAGGGTAAGAGGCTGAGGCAGGTGCCATGGGGCCAACAGTGACACACTGTGCAAGAGGGGTACCAGTGTTGGCGTGGCCAGTCTGGTGCAATGAAAATCGTCTTTAGTTTGTCTTGTTTGATCTTTAGTAGTACTTTGGAGAGCAGCTGAAGGACAGAGCATCCACTTTCCAAGCTTGTCTGAGGGGAGTCCTTGTGCAAAATGTTTCCAATTGACAGTTCTGGGGGGAGGCAAACAGATCTATATCTGGGCAACCCCATTTGCTTGTCAACATACTGAAAATCCTTGGTTCCAGTTTCCACTCGTGTGGGTCCATGAGGTTTCTGCTTAGTCCGTCTGCCAGTGTATATAGTTGTTCTGGCAGGAATTGAGCTTATAGATGTACTTGGTAGCTCAAGGCTGTGTTCCACAATGCCATGGCTAGTCTGCAGAGGGGGTAAGAACGTGTACCCCCCTGCTTGTTTATGTACCACATAACAGTGGTGGTGTGTCTTTACCAATGATTGTCGTGGAAGAATATGGTCCTTGAAGGCTGTCGGAGCATTCTGTACAGCCAACATTTCTTTTTGATTGATAAGCAGGTGCATTTGACTTTGGTTCCAATTGCCCTGAATGCACTTCCCTGCCAGGCGTGCCCCCCCCATGCACAGTCTGATGCATCTGTTGTTAGAGTATGGGTGGCAGGGGGTAGTGTGAATGGTAGTCCCTTGTTTTGGTGGCAGGCCTCTGCCCACCAAAGGAAATCTAGGCATAGGCAAGGTATGATAGGAATCTTCTAGATCCTGATAATGCTGACACCATAGGCTTTGTAGATACCATTGTAGTTTCCTCATATGCAGTCTTGCATATGGAATTAGAAGAATGCAGGAGGCCATGAACCCCAAAGGCTTGTAGTATTTGCCTTGCAGATAGCAGGGTTTTTGTGGCCACTTGTTTGAAGTTGGTTGCCAAATGAATTTGTTTCTCTGGCGTGAGGAAAGTCATTTGGGAAGTTGTATTCAAGCTTGCTCCCAGGAATATAATTTGCTGACGGGGTACCAGGTGTGATTTCTGTTTGTTTACGGTGTATCATAGGTAAGTTAGCACCCTTTGTACAAAAGCCAGATTATTCTAAAGTATGCCCTGGCTTTCTGACTGAAGTAGACAATCATCCAGGTATGGATATATTTAAATATTTCTTTGCCTGCAAAATGCAATGACTGGAGATAGGCACTTTGTGAATACCCTTGGCGCAGTAGATAAGCCAAAGGGCAGTGCAAAGAACTGATAGTGCGTGTAGCCTGCTTTGAAGCATAGGTATCTTCTGCAAGATTCCCTGATTGGGATGTGCAGGTATGCTTCCTTTAAATCTAGTGTTGCCAACCAGGCATCTTTGCCTAGCATAGGAAACAACTGGTGAAGAGTCAGCATCTTGAATTTTGGAATCGCCAAAAAGATGTTTAGAGTAGACAGGTCCAGGATAGGACGCCATGAATTGTCTTTTCTAGGTACCAGGAAAAGTCTCGAATTGAAACCTTGTCCCTTTTCCTCTTCTGGTACCAAGTGAATAGCCCCTATGCTTAAGAGAGAGAGTACCTGCTTTTGGGCTTCTGCCCACTGATTTGGAAGTAGATCCAGCCAACCGCTAGGAGTTGGTAACGTGTGGAAGTGAAATTTGTATGCTTGGGACACTATATTTAAAACCCATTTGTCCTGGGTAATGAGTTCACAGTTCTTTGCATGAAGTGCAATCTTTCCCCCCAAAGGGGCAGTCAGTTGTGAAGTGCTTGGAAGTTTTAAAAATAAGTCATTGAGACAGTTTACCATAGGGGAGATTTGTTACCCCAAGATTTGGAAGTGGAGGCCCCCCACTGCTTAGTCCTGTGCGTCCCCTGGGACTAAAGCCTGGGTGCTCTGCTGGATCTGGGTTTGAACTGAGAAGGTCTGGAAAAGGCAGGAAAGGACCAATTCTTAGAAGGCCAGTGCCTACTAAATCTTGGAGGTTGTATTTGTAAAAAAATCTTTATAACAGTTTGCATAGATTTAGCTTTTTCCTCCATCTTTTTTAAGAACAACTTCTGCCTTGTTGCCAAACAGGCGGTCCTGATTTAAGGGTGCATCCAGCAATTTCGCTTTAACAATCTGGCAAGGATTGCTCCTTAAGCCAAGCATGCCTTCTAAGCACAGACCCAGTTAAAGCAGTCCTGCAAGATGCCTCTAGTTAATCAAAACCACATTGCAAAGTATGTTTTCCAACTTGTTTAGCAGAATGCATTAAATCCTGTAAATCCTGTAAAACCTTATTTTCAGCACAATCAGGAATCAACATAATTTTTAAGCAATCCAATAATATGCTGCTGATACTTCAACATATGAAACTGGCCATTCAAGGCCCTAATGTCCAAAGTTGCAGAAGTGTATACCTTTCTTACCCCACCTATCCAGCGACCTGGAGTCTCTATCAGAGGGGGTAGGATTTTTGGCAGTAGTAGCTTTAATGCCCTTGGGTCCCTGTGAAATGGTTTCAGGATCTGCAGTAGGATTTTTGAAAGGGAACTTGTGAGAGTCAGGAACCCTGTAGTATCTATCAGGTTTTCTGGGAGCAGGAGGTAAAGAGTCAGGGGCCAAGCTAGATTCTGAAAAGGCATCAACAATGTCCAGTACAGGAGGTATAGCTAAAGGCCTATGCTGGGGCAGGAGTAAGAAATCCTTAAGCCTTTTTAGAATCAGAGAAATCCTGACTTTCCCAACAAAAATGCTCCCGGAGAGTATGCAAGGTTTCACCAAAAGAGAAATCCTTGGGGGGGGGGGGGGCAGAGGGAATAGAGTCCTCAGCATCAGAATCCTCATAGGTAGATAAGGGTAAATCCTGGTCATCAGAGGAAACAAATTTCAAAATCCTGGTCAGAAGTATCATAAAAAAACTCAGTCCTAGGTCTCTTAGAGGGGGAAGGTTGGCCTCCCCTGATTAAAGTAACAAGCTCTTCAGCAATTCTTATTTGTTTTTTAAGCATAGAGGCCTGGCCATGCGGTCTGGGCGTCAGTTTTCTAGGCATGGTTAGAATTTTAGGCCTTGAAGAGAAAGATGGCGCCGGTTTAATATGCAAGTCAGTAAAAGCCTGAATACACCCTCAGAAGCCAGTGCCTGTACAGTGGCTCCGGACCCATCCAAGGTAGAGACATCCGCAGGTTCCACAGCTGAAGCATCTCGCGGCATACCGGACTCAGAATGGGTCTCAGTAGAGGCCTGTGAATCTGAAGTAGTGGGTATGAGGGGCTGCGAAAGCACCTCACTGAGTACCGGCAAACTGGTGACTGGCTTAGGAGAAGCCTCGTCGGCAGCTTTGGACCTAGGTGGCCTGTCTTTATCTCTGCGTTTTTTCGGAATGTCAGTAGTTGGATGGCTTACCGAAGACATGTCAGGATAATTGAACAGAGCACCAAAATATTTAGAAGCGCAAACATAGTGACGATGGATAGTTTGTGGTTTAAATAAAGCACAAAACCAACAGTGAGGTACATCGTGGTCAGGGCCTAAGCAAGGAATACAGTACGAATGAAAATCTTTATGAGGTATTTGCTTTCCACAAGAAATGCAATTGCTTACTTTTACTGACATTGGTTTAGAGCAAGAAAAAGTTTCCCCAACAGGGTACTTAGCTTTTAGTTGAAGACTTCAATTCTGAAACTCGAAAACGAAAATTTCAGGAGTCGGCCAACCAGTACTTGCAAACTGCTTCTGCTTCGGGCACCGCACAGCAAGAAAGACTGATGTAATGATGTCGGCTGCATGTTTTATAACCCTGACATCATGGAAGAAGAAACAGCAACCGACGCAGGACCCAAGACTTTGTTAATCCAGCCAACTGAGGGCTACTGCAAGCAGATAGCCCAAATGTGATGACTGCAACAGTGAAATACGAAGAACATCTGCTGCCTGCAAAGAAAATATCCCCTAAACCTGGCAAAACAGGAGTAACAGCTGCAGGCTGAGGGAAACTCAAATGTAGCAAATTATCTTTGCTGGGACTCTGGTATTTCGTTTTGTTCCCACCAAAACAATTCCTTTATTCTGGCAACAGAACCAGAAAATGACAGCTCTTCAGATTCCCCATTCTGTAGAGTAAGAAAGTGCAGTTGTGTACACTTACCATAAATGTAGATGTTAAGAGTGTATTCACTGTTGCAGTCATTACATTTGGGTTATCTGCCTGCAGGTAGCCCTCAGTCGGAATGAATACCAGAGTCTTGGATCCCTGCGTCGGATGCTGTCTCCTCTTCTATGACGTCACCCCCAACAAAAAGCAAACAAAATACACGAGAAGGATAGGCCCTTGTGGAGCATTTCTGCTAAATACTGAAGGATATGAGGCAAGCTGGACACTATAGTGCCCATCCCCTGAGTCTGGAACCATGAACCATATCTTTTCCACTTGCAGCCGACGCCAGTTTTTCTTGCTCCAGATGTCAGGTGCCCCCATAATGGGAAGCAATTATATGTTATGTTACACCCCCAACAAAAAGCAAATACACCAAAAAGCTCAAATACACCAAACAAGAAGGAAAGGTAGAGCCAAGAGAAGTCAGGGGGCTGGAGGGAGGGCAAAGTACAGTTGTGTACATTTACCATAAATGTAGATGTTCCGAGTGTATTCATTGTTGCAGTCATTACATCTGGGAAATGTGCTGGCAGGTTGCCCTCAGTCGGCCTGATTAACAAAGTCTTGGGTCCTGCGTCTGTTGCTGTCCCTTCTTCCATGACGTCAGGTCGTCAGGGGTATAAAACATGCAGTCAACACCACTTTCATCAGTTTTTCTTACAACAGATGTCAGGTGCCCCCCATATGGGTAGCAAAATAAATATATATATATATATATATATATATATATATACATATATACATACATATATACATATATACATATATATATATATATATATATATATATATATATATATATATATATATATATATATATATATATATTTATATATATATATACATAAATATATATATATATATATATATATATATATATATATATATATATATATATATATATATATATATATATATATATATATATATATATATATATATATATATATATATATATATATATATACATATATATATATATACATATATATATATATATATATACACACACACACATATATATATATATATATAGATAGATATTTGCATGTAATTTAGAACACAAAAAATATACCTCCAAATAAAAGCAAATACACCAAAGCATAGCAAAAGAGAGAAGAGGTATAGTAAGAGAAAAATAGGGGGCTGGCGGGTGGGTAACCAGGACTGCAACAGTGAATACACTCCAACATCTACATTTACGGCAAGTGTACACAAACATTTGTGTACACTTACCATAAATATAGATGTTAAAGTGTATTCACTGTTGCAGTCATTACATTTGGGTAATCTGCTGGCAGGTTGCCCTCAGTCGGCCTGATTAACAAAGGCTTGGGTCCTGCGTCGGTTGCTGTCCCTTCTTCCATGACGTCAGGTCGTCAGGGATATAAAACATGCAGCAGACGCCATTTTTGATCAGTTTTTCTTGCCCCGAATGTCAGGTGCCCCTCAAATGGGGAGCAAAATGTATATATGTATGTATGCATGTAATTTAGAATACAAAAAATATACCTCCAAATAAAAGCAAATAGCTTAGTAACAGAAAGAAGAGGTATAAAAATTGAAAAATAGGGGGCTGGCAGGTGGGTAACCAGGACTGCAACAGTGAATACACTTGAACATCTACATTTATGGTAAGTGTACACAACTGTACTATGTTCTTGGTGTTTCACTGTTGCAGTCATTACATTTGGGTAGAATCCCAAAGCTATGGTTGGGAGGATGGAATTATACAGCATTAGGAGCAGCTATAAGGCCCTGCAGGACAGCAGTGGCAAAGCCTGCTCTGGATTTAGAGAAGAGAGGTAAATGGTAATTCTTGGTGAACGTATGAACTGAGCTCCATGTAGCAGCTTCTAGAATGTCTCTGGTAGGAACCCCTCTGAGAAAGGCTGCAGAAGTAGATGAAGCCCTGGTGGAATGGGATTTGATCCCGTTGTGGACATGTTTACCATGATGCATGTAGCAGAAACTAATACAATGGCTTATCCATTTTGAAATTGTTTGCTTTGAGACAGCCTTTCCCTCTACCCCTGCAGCAAATGCCACCAGTAGTTGCTCAGATTTTCTTAGAGATTTTGTTCTGTTCAGGTAGAATCTTAGTCGTCTGTGAACATCCAATGAATGCAGAATCCGCTCCCCCTTGTTCTGTGGATTTGGGAAAAAAGTTGGTAGATGAATGGTCTGATTAAGAGCCACACTGGATACCACTTTAGGCATAAAGGATGGATTGGTCCTGAGTGCTAGCCTGTCTGGGTAGAAAATAATAAAAGGCTCCACTGCCATGAGAGCCTGTAGTTCTGAGATCCTTCTAGCTGAAGTGACTGCTAAAAGAAAACCCGTCTTCAAGAGAGAAATTTTTATGTCCGCAGTAGCAGCTGGCTCAAAGGGAGGCAGGGTGAGTTTTTCCAACACAAAACTGAGGTCCCATGCAGGAGTTGGTGCTCTCCTGGGAGGTCTTAAATTTTTGGCCCCTCTGAGATACCGCTTTAGCAGGGGATGAGAAAAGAGGGGAGGCTCTGTGTTGTAATGAGCTGAAACGGCAGAAGCGTGGATTTTTATGGAAGAGAAAGATAGGCCCTTGTGAAGCATCTCAGTTTAATATTGCAGAATCTGAGGAATATTGGGCATCTCTGTGCTTATTCCTTGTGCCGGATTCCAGGCACAGAATCTTTTCCATTTATCAGCATAAGATTTTCTAGTGCTAGGCCTTCTAGCCTCTAAAATGACATCCATCACTGGTTTGCTGAGAGATGTAACTGGTGAAATTAGTTGAGTAGCCATGCTGCAAGATTCAGAGTTTAGAGCAGAGTGTGTAGAATTTGAAAGTTCTGCTGAGAAAGTAGATAAGGTGTCTGAGGCAGGTACCACGGAGGAAGGTGTGACATATTGCGTAGGAGCAGGCACCAGTGTTGGCGAGGCCTGTCTGGAGCAATCAGAATCATTTTTGGTTTTTCCTGTCTGACTTAGTAAGATCTTGGCGAGCAGAGGCAGAGGGGGAAGGCATAGACTGATAGAGCATCTACTTTCCAAGTTTTTTTGTGATGAATTCTTGTGCAGAATTTGTCCAACTGACAGTTTTGGGGTGAGGCAAAAAGATCTATGAGTGGGCTCCCCCATTTGCGTGTCAACATGCTGAAGATTTGCGGATCCAGCTTCCATTCGTGTGGGTCCATAAGATTTCTGCATAGTTCATCTGCCAGAGTATTTTGTTTTCCTGGCAGGAATTGAGCTTGTAGATATATTTGGTAAGTCGAGGCTGTGTTCCACAAGGCTATGGCTAGTCTGCAAAGGGGGGTAGGAATGGGGGCACCCCCTGCTTGTTTATGTACCACATGACTGTGGTGTTGTCCATCTTTACCAGCAGTTGTCCTGGATGAAGAAAGTCCTTGAAAGCTGTCAGAGCATTCTGTACAGCTAGCATCTCTTTCTGGTTGATATGCAGGTGCATTTGATTTGGGCTCCATTCACCCTGAATGCATCTCCCTGCCAGATGCACCCCCCCCCAAACATAGTCTGATGCGTCTATAGTCAGGGTTTGGGTGGCAGGGGTGGAATGAATGACAATCCCTTGTTTTGGTGACAGGCCTCTGCCCACCAAAGAAACTCTTGCTGCAGGCAAGGAGTGATAGGAATCATTGTTTCCAGGCTGTGACAATGTTGACTCCATAAGTTTTTTAGGTACTATTGAAGTTTCCTCATATGCAGTCTTGCATATGGAATTAGTAGAATGCAAGAAGCCATGAACCCCAAGGCCTGCAGAATTTGTCTTGCAGACAGCTGGGTTTTTGTGGCCACTTGTTTGAAGTAAATCATCAATTGAATTGGTTTTTCTGGCGTGAGGCAAGTCATCTGGGCAGTTGTATTCAAGCTTGCACCCAGGAAGGTAATCATTTCAGAGGGTACCAAGTTGTGATTTCTTTTCGTTTATGGTGTACCCTAAGACAAGTTAGAAGCCTTTTTACAAATGCCAGATGCTGTAGAAGTGTGTCCTCGTTTTCTGCCCGAATTAGACAATCGTCCAGGTAAGGATAAATTTGAATATTTCTTTGTGTGCAAAATGCAATTACTGGTGCCAGGCACTTTGTGAAGACAATGGGCGCAGTAGATAAGCCAAAGGGCAGTGCAGAGAACTGGTAAGGCAAATAGCCTGCTTTGAAGCAGAGGTATCTTCTGCAAGATACTCCAAACGCTCCCCGGTAATCAAACTGGAAATAAATAAGTCAGCCATTGAGACTGTTTACCGTAGGGGGGTGCCTTGTTACTTCCAGATTTGGAGGTGGCGGCACCCCATTGTTTTGTTCTGTAGGTTCCCTGTGACTGAAACTTGGAGCCTTTGGAGTGTTTGGGTTTGACCTGAGCGGCTCTGGTGGGTACTGGAAAGGACCAATTCTTAAATAGGCCAGTGCCTACTGAACCTGTGCGGCTGCACTGCTTAGGCCTCTTAGCAGGAGGGGGATGGGAACCCCTGATGAAGGTAATTAAATCCTCAGCCATTTTGATCATTTGTGTTTTAGGCATAGGGGCCAGTGCACGTGGTCCGTGTGTCATTTTTTTTTTTTAGATATAGAAGATGATTTTGACCTAGGTTTTGAAGATGGCGTCAGTTTAATATACCAATCTTTAGGCCTGAAAACACCCTCAGAAGCCGGTGCTTGCTCAGTGGCTCCGGACCCATCTAAGGTAGAGACATCCGTGGGTTCAATACTTAAAGTATCTCACGGCATACTGGACTCTGAATGGGTCTCAGTAGAGGCCTGCGAATCAAAAGTAGCAGGTATCAGGGGCTGCGAAAGCACCTCACTGCGTACCGGCAAACCGGCGACTGGCTTAGGAGAAGCTTCGTCGTCAGTTTTGGACCTCGACGGTCTGTCTCTTTTTTTTTTTTTTTTGCATTTTTTTGTGTATTCTGGTAGTCGGATTGCTAACAGACGACATTTCTGGATAGTTAAATCTTAATGCAAAAATATACCGATGCTTAATACTGCATTGATTAAATTTTCCACAAAGCCGACAGCAAGGCACTTTGTGGTCACGGCCTAGGCAAGGAATACAGTACAAATGAAAATCCTTGAGGTATTTTCTTCCCACAAGTAATACAATTAACTTTTACGGACATCGGTAAGGAACAAGAAAAGTTTCCCCAACGGAGTACTTAGCTTTAGGCTGAAGACTTCGGTTTTGAAACTCGAAAACGAAAATTTCAGGAGTCTGCCGACCGGCACTTGCGAACTGCTTCTGGAGGCAAGAAAGACTGATGAAAATGGCGCCGGCTGCATGTTTTATACCCCTGACGACCTGACGTCATGGAAGAAGGGATAACAACTGATACAGAATCCAAGACTTTGTTAATCAGGCCGACTGAGGGCAACCTGCCAGCAGATTACCCAAATTTAATGACTGCAACAGTGAAACACGAACATCATCCAGGGCTGCAACAGTGAATACACTCGAACATCTACATTTATGGTAAGTGTACACAAAGTACAGTTTTGTACCTACCATAAATGTAGATGTTAGAGTGCTCATACAGCTGCAGTCATAACAGATGGGTTATCCTGCCATCAGGCAGGTCCTCGGTCAGCTGAATTCCAAAGTCTAGGTCCGGCGTCGGTTGCCGTTGCTTCCTCCCTGACGTCAGTGCGGCAGGGGGTATAAAAGAGGCAGCCGACGCCATTTTCTTCAGTTTTTCTTGCCCCAGATGTCAGGTACCCCCAGAAGGAAGGCAAACATAATGTTATGCAAAAATGCAATGTTGATAAATCAAAAACAGTAGTTGCAAGCAAATACACCATAAAAGAATACCCCAAAAGGTTATATGAAAAGGGTTTGTCATAAGGCCTGTCCTAAGAGGGGTTGGAGGGAGGGAAACCTGGACTGCAGCTGTAACTGCTGACTGAGCACTCGAACATCTACATTTATGGTAGGTACAAAACTGTACTATGTTCATCGTGCATACAGCTGCATTCATAACAGATGGGAAGAATCCCAAAGCTAAGTAAGGGTGGTAGGCACTAAGTGGAACTAGGAGGGGCTAGGATGCCCTGCAGGGCTGCTGTGGCAAAGCCCGCTCTAGATTTAGAGTATAGTGGGAGGTGATAGTGCTTGGAGAAAGTGTGCACTGAACACCAGGTGGCTGCTTCCAAAATATCCTTGGTAGGGACCCCCCTGAGGAAGGCTGCAGAGGTAGCTGTGGCTCTGGTGGAGTGGGATCTGATGCATACAGGCACAGTTTTTCCATGAAATGAGTAACAAAAGCGTATGCAGTGGGCTATCCATTTTGAAATTGTCTGTTTGGAAATAGCCTTTCCTTGAGCACCTGCAGCATAGGACACAGAGTTGCTCCGATTTCCTGAATGGCTTTGTCCTGTCCAAATAATAACGAAGTTGTCTGTGAATGTCCAAGGAATGTAGTAGTCTTTCCCCTTTTTTTTGTGGATTAGGATAAAAGGTAGGTAAGTGGATAGTCTGATTCAAAGCTACACTGGATACTACCTTTGGCATAAAGGTAGGGTTGGTTCGTAAGGAAACTCTGTCCTGATGGAAAATGATGAATGGTTGCACAGCCATGAGGGCCTGTAGCTCCGAAACCCTGTGAGCTGAGGTGATAGCCAGAAGAAAGGCTGTTTTCCATGACAAGTACTGTAAACTCTGATGAAGAAGCTGGCTCGAAGGGAGGAAGGGTCAGCTTTTCCAATACGAAGTTGAGGTCCGAAGCAGGGACTCATAGTTTCCTTGGGGATTTTATATTCTTTGCCCCTCTGAGGAACTGCCTTGAGAGGATGAGAGAATAAAGGAGGATCTGTGTTGTATTGTGCAGAAATGGCTGAAGCGTGGATCTTGATGGAGGAGAAGGAAAGCCCATTGTTGAACATCTCAGCTAGGTACTGTAAAATGTGAGGTATATTTATTACCCAAGGATTCTGTCCCTTCTTTTGATTCCAGGCACAAAATCGTTTCCATTTGGCGGAGTAGGCCTTTCTAGTAGTAGGTCTTCTGGCCTCCAAGATGACATCCTGCACCTCCTTGGAGAGGAGAAACTGTTGGGAAATCAAGGAATTCTCCATGCAGCTAGATTTAGAGTTTTGAGATGGCTGTGAAGAGTTTTGTAGTTGTGCTGGGACAACAGAAGAGGGACTAGAGGTAGGATCCATGGTGGGAATGTGTCAGGCTCTTCAGGAGCGGATACCAGTGTTGTCTTGGCCAGTCTGGAGCAATGAGAATCATTTTCGGCCTCTCTGCTCTGGCTTTTAATAGAACTTTGGGCAGCAGAGGAAGAGGCAGGAAGGCAAAGACTGTCAATGTTGCCCAATTGAAGGAAAGTGCGTCCACTTTCCAGGCCTGTGGATGATAGGTCCTTGAACAAAATTTTTTCAACTGGCAATTTCTGTGGGTAGCAAAGAGATCTATGTCTGGCTGTCCCCATGCCCGAGTTATCTTTGTGAAAATTTGAGGATGCAACTTCCATTCATGTGGATCTGTCATATTTCTGCTTAGATTGTCTGCCAGTGTGTTTTCCTTCCCTGGCAGGAATTGTGCCTGTAGTTGAATTTTCAATTCCAGTGCTGTATTCCATAGGGTCATGGCTTGCTTGCACAGGGGGTATGAATGAGTTCCCCCCTGTTTGTTTATGTACCACATCGCTGTGGTGTTGTCTGCCCTTATCAATAGCTGGTCTGGATGCAGTAGGTCTTTGAAGGTCATAATAGCCTTTTGCACGGCTAGCATTTCCTTTTGGTTGATGTGAAGGAGCTTCTCTTTTCGTGCCCATTTTCCCTGAATGCACTGATCTGTCATGCGTGCCCCCCAGATGTAGTCTGAGGCATCTGTTGTGATGATTTGAGTTGCTTGAGGTACACAGAAAGGAAGACCTGTGTTTCTTTGGCAAGCCTGAGCCCACCACATAAATTCCTTTTGAAGGCATGGAATGAGTGGTATAATTGTTTCCAAGCTGTGGCTGTGTTGAGACTATAAGTTTTTTAGGTACCATTGAAGTTTCCTCATATGCAGCTGGGATTAGTAGGATGCAAGATGCCATGAATCCCAGAGCCTGCAGGACTTTCCTTGCAGTTAGCCTGGTGTAAGTTGCCATTTTTCTGAAGTATTGAGACAGTTGCCCTTGCTTGTCTGGCATGAGGTAGCCATCTGGGTGGTTGTATCCAAGCTGGCACCCAGGAAAATTATTTGTTGAGAGGGTATTAGTTTTGATTTCTTTTTGTTGACTGTGTATCCCAGGAAGTTCAACAGTTTTATTACAAACGCCAGGTGCTGCAGTAGTATGTCCTTGCTGTCCGCTTGGATCAGGCAGTCGTCCAGATATGGGTAGATTTGTATCCCTTGTAGTCTGCAGAAGGCGATTACTGATGCCAGGCATTTCGTAAACACTCTGGGCGCAGTAGATAAGCCAAAGGGCAATGCAGAGAATTGGTAATGGGTTGAACCTGCAAGAAATCTGAGGTATCTTCTGCAATCTTGTCTGATAGGGACATGCAGGTATGCCTCCTTGAGGTCCAATGTTACCAGCCAAGACTCCTTGCCCAGCATGGGAAGAAGCTGCTGTAATGTGAGCATCTTGAATTTTGGCACCTGTAAATATGTGTTTAGGATGGATAGGTCTAAGATAGGTCTCCAATCTTTGTCTTTCCTTGGTACCAGGAATAGTCTGGAACAAAACCATTGACCTTGTTCTTTTGCAGGTACCTCTTGAATTGCTTTCATGTCCATGAGAGCTGAAATTTGTTTTTGTGCCTCTGCCCTTTGATTTTGTGGCAGGTTTGGCATGCCTCTCATTTTTGGAAGGGTGTGAAAGTGGAACCTGTAGCCTCTGTCTATGTCCAGAATCCATTTGTCTTTTGTAACAATATGCCAGTTTTTTGAGAATAATGTCAGTTTTCGGCCCAAAGGTGCTGCCATTAAAGCTTTGCTTGGCAGGTGTAGGGGAAGTCATTGTGTCTGTTTTCTAAAAGACTATGATCTATCTTCTCCACCTCTTGGGGTTGGTGCTTGCCACTGTCTGGCTCTGAAAGATCCTTGCGGTTGCCCTCTACCCCTTGGACGCCTGTATCTGCCCCTTTGAGGTCTGTCCGTGGCTGGAAAGGACCAATTTTTTGAAGGCCAGTTTCTGCTGAAACGTGGAGGCTGTACCTGCAGGAAATCTTTCACTGTTTGCGTTGATTTCGCTTTTTCCTCCATTTTCTTTAGCACCTCCTCTACTTTAACACCAAACAATAAATCTTTTTGAAGAGGTGCATCTAATAATTTAGCTTTGACACGATCTGGTAAGGTTTGTTCTTTGAGCCAAGCATGCCTACGTATAACAGACCCCGTAACAGCAACTCTACATGAGGCCTCCAAAGCATCAAAACCACACTGCAAGGTATGTTTACCTACTTGCTCTGTACTATGCAACAAATCTTGCAACTCTTTTAAATCTGGTTGTTCTGGTTGTGTCATCTTGCTTTTCAGCTGAGATATCAAAAACTGGTGATACTTTAACATATGGAACTGACAGTTTAATGCCCTCATGGTTAAAGTGGCCGAGGTGTACACCTTCCCCCCCCCACCTTTCTAAAGATCTGGAATCTCTCTCTGAAGGTAATGGGTTTTTAGCAGTAGAGGCCTCAATTCCCTTGGGACCCTGTGAAATAGTTTCTGGGTCAGCAGTATGGCTTTTATATAGGAACTGGTGAGAATCAGGAACCCGTTAATACTGGTCTGGTTTAACAGGAACTGGAGGCAAAGAATCAGGATTAAGGCTGGCTTCTGTGTACACATCATCCAATATATCTAAAACAGGAGGGATAGCCAGAGGCCTATGCTGGGGGAGCAGAAGAAATTCCCTGAGCCTTTTCTTGGAATCTGAGCAATCTTGGCCTTCCCAGTAAAAGTGTTCCCTCAATGTATGCAGGGTTTCCCCAAAAGAGAAGTCCTCAGGGGGGGTGACCGAGGGAATAGACTCCTCTGCATCAGAGTCTTCGAACGGAGAATAGGCACAATCCTGGTCCTCAGATAGTTCTGAGGTAATAGAAGCTTGATCTGAGGAAGGGTAGTCTTCCTCTAATCTGGGCCTTTTGTCAGAGGGAGGTTGAGAACCCCTGATAAGAGTAATCAAATCCTCAGCCATTTTAAGCATCTGTTTTTTAGGCATCGTGCCTTGAGAGGGTGTCTGAGGAACCTGTTCTTTGGTTTTCATGGCTGTTTTAGATTTAGTGAAGGCTTTAACAGAGAAGGAGGAAGGCCTGAAGACCCCTTGAGAAATGGCAGGCCTGTCTAAATTCTGAGTTTCCCCGCCAGGAGTGGCGTAGGTATCTGTAGTAGGAATGGGGGCAGAGAAGCCTGCGACCTCGGGTACTGAAGACACCGGTAATGCATTGTCATCAGTACTCAGGGGCTGCGTAGGTGCCTCGCTGAGTACCGGAGAACCGGTAGTCGGCCTTAGCGTGGTATCAGTAGGTGGTGCGGACCTCGTATGTCGGTCCTTATCTTTGCGTTTTTTGCTCAAAACTGGAGTCGGAGTATACGACGACATAATAGAATTAAATTTTTTGCCAAAAAATTGAAGGGCGAACTCCGCCCGACGCTCAATAGTGCGTTTGTTGAATCTAGCACAAAAATGGCAGGCCGAGACGTCGTGGTCTGGGCCTAAGCAAGGTATACAGTAAGAGTGGAAATCCTTATGCGGTATTTGCTTCCCACATGAAATGCAATTATTAACTCTGTCTGACATCGGTCTGAGGCAAGAAAAGTTTCCCCAACAGGTACTTGGCTTTCAAGAAGACTTCGGCTGAAATACTTTTGTAAATCTCAGGAGCTGGCCGACCGGCACTTGCGAACTGCTTCGGGCACTGTGCGGCAAGAAAGACTGAAGAAAATGGTGCCGGCTGCCTCTTTTATACCCCTGCAGCACTGACGTCAGGGAGGAAGCGACGACAACCGACGCCGGACCTAGACTTTGGAATTCGGCCGACTGAGGACCCGCCTGACGGCAGGATAACCCATCTGTTATGACTGCAGCTGTATGCACGATGAACATCTGGACTATGTTCTTCGTGTTTCACTGTTGCAGTCATTACATTTGGGTTGATTCCCAAAGCTAAGGAAGAGAGGAGGAAGTTAGAGAGCATTAGGGTCAGCTATTAAGCCCTACAAAACTGCTATGGCAAAACCAGCTCTGGATTTAGAAAAAATAGGCATGTGGTAATGCTTGGTGAAGGTATGTACAGAGCTCCAGGTAGCAGCTTCTAAGATGGCCCTGGTAGGGACTCCTCTGAAAAAGACTGTAGAGGTAGATGCAGCCCTGGTGGAATGTGATCTAATCCCCTGTGGGGTATGTTTTCCATGGTGCTTATAGCAGAAATGAATGCAATGGGCTATCCATTTAGAGATGGTTTGCTTTGAAATGGCCCTCCCCTCTGCCCCTGCAGCAAAGCCAACTAGCAGCTGTTTAGATTTTCTGAGAGGCTTAGTCTTGTCCAGATGAAATCTAAGTTGTCTGTGCACATCCAAAGAGTGCAGTATTCTCTCTCCTTTTATTTTGTGGATTCGGGTAAAAAAGTAGGCAAATGAATGGACTAATTTAGGGACACACTAGACACCACCTTGGGCATAAAGGAAGGATTGCAAACACCAATGAACGTCCACAAACCAGAAAAAGAGTTGAAACACCAAAAGAAACCAGACAACGGATGTCCAAACCTCCTGGGGTTTAAATGTCCAAAGGTAGTTGAAAACAGTAAGTCGGAACTTCGACTTGTAACCTAAGCCAGCACTCGGAAGCCAAAGTAAAACCAAAGTGCGTGTTTTAATGTCCAAAAATAGTTAACAATAATTGGTTGGCAAAACTTGTCCCCACCGGTGTCCCCATGGCTACCCCTATCCTTTGTAAATAGAGTTTGTTGTTAAATTGAAAGTAATTGTTCTGTAAAATTATATCCAATAGTTGTTCAACTAACAGGGTCTCGTTATCAGGGGCTCCCCTTACTCTCATGTAATCTACTACCCATTCTACCCCGATGTTGAGGTATACTTGAGTACAGGTCACAGACATCAACTGTGAGAAAGTTGTTTTCCTCTTGGAACTGTACTAAATTAATTTCCTCTAGGAAAGACCACGAGTCTTTACAAATTTGTCTTTCACCCTCTATGTACTTCTTCAAGATCACATCAGCTAGTCTGTTTTTAAGTGGTTGTCATTACTTAAAACTTCTTATTGAAACAATTTTTAGGTAGGTGGTTTGAGTTGCCATAGTTTTTACAGGTTAACCATTTGTATACGACATGACTTACCTGATGCGAGGGTTGAGTATTGGAATGAAATTTGTACTTAGGTTGAAAAGTGTTAAGCAACATCCGTTGAGTAACTAAATGGTCTTGTACTATTGAATAAGAACGCAGGTACTAGCCACTTATAGAAATAAATATGTAATACATAAGCTGAATTTGCAGCACCTTTCCCTTTAAAATTTGGGCGCTACGAAATAGGTTGACACGACGAGCGTCTTTCTGATTTGATTGTAACCAAAGAAAGAACTATTTAAACCAAATCTTGATATGCATAGGTGTCTGTAGAAGTTCGGGTACGACCCGAACGAAAAGCGCTTTACATGTACTTGGTTTTGTTTCTTTTTCAAGCTGTAATTGCAACCAATTGTTTTTAACTATTTTTGGACATTAAAACACGCACTTTGGTTTTACTTTGGCTTCCGAGTGCTGGCTTAGGTTACAAGTCGAAGTTCCGACTTACTGTTTTCAACTACCTTTGGACATTTAAACCCCAAGAGGTTTGGACATCCGTTGTCTGGTTTCTTTTGGTGTTTCAACTCTTTTTCTGGATAAAGGAAGGATTGGTCTTGAGGGAAACCCTGTCTGCATGGAAGATAATGAAGGGTTCCGCTGCCATAAGGGCCTATAATTCAGACACTCTTCTAGCTGAAGTAATGGCTAGAAGGAAGGCTGTTTTCCAAGAAAGGAATTTCAACTCTGCAGTTGCAGGTGGTTCAAAAGGAGGGAGCGTGACCTTTTCCAATACAAAGTTAAAATCCCAGGCTGGAGTAGGGACTCGCCTGGGTGGTCTTACATTTTTTGCCCCTCTGAGGAAATGCTTTAACAGTGGGAGAGAGAGAAGAGGGGTGGTTCAGTATTACAATGTGCTGAAATGGCACAAGCATGAATTTTGATAGACGAGGAGGACAGGCCCTTGTGGAGCATTTCTGCTAAATACTGAAGGATATGAGACAAGCTGGGCACTGTAGTGCCCATCCCCTGAGTCTGGGTCCACGAACAGTAACTTTTCCACTTTTCAGCATAGGATTTTCTAGTACTAGGTCTTTTTGATTCCAGAACATCTAGCACCCGCTTACTGAGGGATGCTATTGGAGAGCTCAAAGAATTAGCCAGGTTGCAAGGTTCAGGGTTTGAAGCTGAGGGTGCAGGATCTGGCCTGCCTGCTGGGACAGCACGGAAGGTGTCTGAGGTAGGTGCCATGGATCCAGCAGTATCGTACTGCGCGAGAGAGGGTACCAGTGTTGGCGAGGCCAGTCTGGTACACAGTATTGTCCTTGATTTGTCCTGTTTGATCTTTAGCAGAACCTTCAAGAGGAGAGGCAGAGGGGGAAATGCATAAACTAAGAGGCTTTCCCAAGTAAAGGAAAGGGCATCCACTTTCCAAACTTGACTGTAAGGAGTCCTTGTGCAGAATTTGTCCAATTGGTAGTTCTGAAGGGAGGCAAACAGGTCCATCTCTGGAGTCCCCCATTTTTTCCTCAAGAGGTTGAATATTCTTGGGTCCAGTTTCCATTCGTATGGGTCCATCAGATTTCTGCTTAGGTCGTCTGCCAGTGAATTTAGCTTGCCTGGAAGGAATTGAGCTTGTAGGTGCACTTGGTAGCTCAGGGCTGTGTTCCACAGAGCTATGGCTATTCTGCAGAGAGGGTACGAGTGGGTTCCACCCTGCTTGTTTATGTACCACATAACTGTGATGTTGTCTGTCTTTACCAATAATTGTCCTGGAAGGATATGATCTTTGAAGGCTGTCAGGGAATTCTATACAGCTAACATTTCTTTTTGGATGATATGCAGATGCAACTGACTCTGGTTCCATTTGCCCTGAATGCACCGCTCTGCCAAGTGAGCCCCTCATGCATAGTCTTGATGAGTCTGTAAGTCAGGGTTTGGGCGGCAGAGGGTAGACTGAAAGGGAGCCCCTTGTTTAGGTGGGAGGCCTCTGCCCACCAAAGGAACTCTGTCATTATACAAGGAATGACAGGAATCATTGCCTCCAGGTGCTGAGAATGTTGACCCCATAGGCTTTTTAGATACCATTGTAGTTTCCTCATATGCAGTCTTGCATATGGAATTAGTAGAATGCAAGAGGCCATGAACCCCAGGGCATTCAGGACCTTCCTTGCAGATAGCTAGGTCTTTGTGGCCAGTAGTCAGAAGTAAGCTGTCAAATGCACTTATTTCTCTGGCATTAGGTAAACTATCTGGGAAGTTGTGTTCAAGCTTGCTCCCAGGAATACAATTTGTTGGCAGGGTACTAGATGAGATTTCTTTTTGTTTATGGTGTACCCAGTGAGGTTAGACGTTTCTTTACAAATGTCAGATGTTTTAATAGCATGTCCTGGCTTTCTGCCTGAATTAGACAATCATCCAGGTATAGGTATATTTGAATGTTCCTCTGCCTGCAAAATGCAATGGCTGGAGCTAGACACTTTGTGAATACCTTGGGTGCAGTAGACAAGCCAAAGGGAAGTGCAGAGAACTGATGGAGCCTGCTCTGAAGCGTGGGTATTTCCTGCAAGATTCCCTTATTGGAATGTCCGGGTTCCTTTGAGTCTAAGGTTGCCAACCAGGCATCTTTGCCTAGCATAGGAAGCAGCTGTTGAAGTGTTAGCATTTTGAATTTTGGGATTACCAAAAAGGTGTTTAGAATAGAGAGGTCCAGGATAGGACGCCAGGAGCTGTCTTTTCTGGGTACCAGGAAGAGTCTTGAGTAAAAACCTTGTCCCCTTTCTTCTTCTGGGACAGGCTGAATAGCCCTGATACTTAGAAAAGAGAACCTAATTTAACCATTAGTAAAGAGGATTTAACGAAATGTACATCAATTTGGCAAGCCCTCTTACAGAGTACTAAATTTATAACATGCACATATAAATTGATAAAAGACATTAAATATCAAGACCACCTTCTCTTATCCAAATATTGGAAAGAAAAATTACCAGCAGTTGAAAAAAGTAAAATAATAAAAGCAATCTCTTTAACTGCAAATTCCATCTCCCTTAAAAAGTTAACATTTACCCAACTCATGATATATAATAATGCCTACTATACACATTTTAGCTTACATAAATTTAACCCAAAAAATTCTCCTAAATGCCCATATTGTAAAGATGAGACGGCGGACCTCTTACATATGTTCTGGAGCTGTAAATGCATATATAAACTCTGGAATTCCTTAAAACTACAACTACAGAAGATGGGTTACCAAAACTCAACACTGTCTTGGGAATTTATGATATTGCATATCCCTCCAAATGACTTATTTAGATCCCAAATGACTATACTCATCAATATTTTTTTACTAATGAAGCTTTACATAGCTACTAACTGGCTGTCACCATCTCAAACCTCATGGGAGAACTTTAGGACCTTAGCGATAAAACACATCTTAGCCCACAAATACGTAATTAATGATCAAAACAAAAATCCCTATAATTTGAAACTATGGGAACAAATCTTCAATATTATACTGATTAAAACATGGAATCCGAAATACTCCTTTGTTATACATATTAAAGTATAATTCTACTTGGAACCACATTATTACAAGATATTTTTCATGGAGAAATAAGGTGTATTTGTACAATTATGGAAAATATGGAAGCATTCATGTAAATAGTGTATATATGTTATTAGAATGTTGTTAGAAACTTTGTTTGGAAACCACCTGTGTATTTCACTGTCAAATATTTTGTATGAATAAGGAGAAAAACAATAAAGAAGTATTATTGAAAAAAAAAAGGAGAGAGAACCTGCTGTTGAGCCTCTGCCCACTGATTTGGGGGGTAGGCCTGGCCAACCGTTTGGGGTTGGTAAGGTGTGGAAGTGGAATCTGTATCCTTGGAAGACTATATTTAAAACCCATTTGTCCTGGGTAATGAGTTTCCAGTTTTTTGCATGCAGGGCAATCTTTCCCCCTAAGGGAGCAGGCAGTTGAGCAGGGCTTGGAAGGTTTAAGGTTACATCATTGTGACACTTTTCTATAGGGGGGTATCTTACTAATTCCAGCTTTGGAAGTGGGAGCCTCCCACTGCTTAGGACTGTGTGCACCTTGAGACTGTAGCCTAGGTGGTCTGCTGTTCCTGGGTTTGGACTGGGAAGGCATGGAAGAGACTGGAAAGGACCAATTCCTAGAAGGTCAATGCCCACTAAATCTGGGAGTCTGTACTTGCAGGAAATATTTAACCGTTTGCATAGATTTAGCTTTTTCCTCCATCTTTTTAAGGACGACTTCTGCTTTGTTACCAAACAGACGGTCTTGGTTTAAGGGAGCATCCATAAATTTAACTTTAACATGATCTGGCAAATTTTGCTCCTTAAGTCAAGCATGCCTTCTAAGTACAGACCCAGTGACAGCAGCCCTGCAAGATGCGTCTAGAGAGTCAAAACCACACTGCAAAGTATGTTTACCAACTTGTTCAGCAGAATGCATTAAATCCTGTAATTCTTCATGTTCAGCACAGTCAGGAATCAACATCATTTTCTGTTTAAGAAGTCCCATAATATGCTGCTGATACTTTAACATATGAAACTGGCAGTTTAAGGCCCTAATGGCCAAAGAAGCAGAAGTGTATCCCTTCTTACCCAATCTGTCCTAGGCACTGGAATCTCTATCAGGGGGGGTAGGGTTTTTGGCAGTAGTAGCCTTAACTCCTTTAGGTCCTTGGGAAATAGTCTGCGGGTCTGCAGTAGAATTTTTGAAGAGGAACTTGTGAGAGTCAGGTACTCTGTAATACCTGTCAGGTTTCCTGGGAGCTGGAAGTAAAGTGTCTGGGGCCAGGCTGGATTCCAAGAAGGCATCATCTACAATGTCCAAAACAGGAGGGATAGCTAAAGGCCTGTATTGAGGGAGGAGTAAGAATTCCCTAAGCCTCTTTTTGGAGTCAGAGTAATCCTGACTTTCCCAGCGGAAATGCTCCCTAAGTGTGTGGAAGGTTTCACCAAAAGAAAACTCTTCTGGAGGGGAAGCACAGGGAATGGCATCCTCTGCATCAGAATCCTCACAGGTAGATAAGGGCAAATCCTGGTAATCAGAAGAAACAGAAATTTCAGAATCCTGATCAGAAGAATCCGAAGGAAAATCAGTTCTAGGTCTCTTAGAGGGGGGAAGTTGGCTTCCCCTAATTAAAGTAATAAGGTCTTCAGCCATTCTTATTTGTTTTTTAGGCATATGGGCCTGACCATGCGGTCTGGACATCTGTTTTCTAGGCGTGGGTTGAGTTTTAGGCCTTGAAGACGACGGCGTCGGTTTGAAATGCAAGTTTGTAGGCCTCAGAAGCCAGTGCCTGCACAGCGGCTCTGGACCCATCCAAGGTAGAGACATCCGCAGGTTCCATAGTTGAAGAAGCATCTCGCAGCATACCGACTCCGAATGGGTCTCAGCAGAGGCCTGCGAATCTGAAGTAGTGGGTATCAGGGGCTGCGAAAGCGCCTCACTGAGTACCGGCGAACTGGCAACTAGCTTAGTGGAAGCGTCATGTTTAGTTTTGGACCTATACAGTCTGTCTCTATCTTTATCTTTACAATTTTTAGAAATATCGGTAGTCAGATGGCTTACCGACATTTCTGGATAGTTAAACAGAGCACCAAAATAATTTACTGCAAAAATAGACAGACGAATAGTTTGGGAGTTGAATAAAGCACAAAACCGACAGCAAGGGACGTCATGGTCTGGGCCTAAGCAAGGAATGCAGTACAAATGAAAATCTTTATGAGGTATTTGCTTTCCACAGGAAAGACAATTGTTAACTTTTACTGACATCGGTTTAAGAGCAAGAAAAGAAAATAGGATCATAGGACGTTACTAGGCTAATGACCCAGGGCCTTTACAAGCCTAGCCACATTTTACCCTTATTTCCACTATCAGCCCTGTCCAAGAGGGACATGCGTGGGACCCCTGGGGTTAATTTATGGTTACCCATCCAATGATGGCATTTTAATAGCATGTTTAAGCCATTCCTTTCTTCCTTATGCATTTGAGTTGGGTATTTTTATAAGGTGCATGTGTCTGTGTGCCGTCTGTTTTCTAATGTGATGCCTTTAGTTTTCTATTCTACCAATGTGGCAATTTAGCAGAGATTTTTTCCTTGATGATTCTTGTAGCTGTATTTTGAAGACGTTACATAAATTCACAGATTGTAATTATACATGTGTTATGCAAGTTATTATGCTGTGTGTTGCCCATGGACTCAGTAACAGGTTCCACTTGACAGGGGCACAGGAAAATAATTTTCTTAGGTGGCGAATGCCAGGGTACCTTTTTGGCTAGGCTTGTATAGGCCCTAGGGCCAATAGCCTAGTACCCACCTATGGAGGATTTACAAACATACAAGCTGAGGAAGAGACAACTGGGCTTTAAAGGGAAAAAAAGGCTGGGTTAGCCTACACACAGAGGATATAAATCCCCAATGGGGTACTTGGCTTTTGTGAAGACTTCGGTTCTGAAACTCGAAAATGAAAATTTCAGGAGTCTGCCAACTAGCACAGTACAGTTGTGTACACTTACCATAAATGTAGATGTTACTGTTACAGTCATTACATTTGAGTAATCCTGCTGGCAGGTTGCCCTCAGCTGGCCTGAATTCCAAAGTCTTGGGTCCTGCGTCGGCTGCTGTCGCCCCTTCCCTGAAGTCAGGTCATCAGGGGCATAAAAGCAGCAGCAGACGCCATTTTCTTTTCTTGCCCCAGATGTCAGGTGCCCCCTAAAAGGGTTGCCAAAATTTATATATGTATAATTACATGCACCAATATAAAAAATTACCTTCATCTAGAAGCAAATACACCACATAGGTTCCATCAGAAGAAAAAGGGGGATGGTGGGTGGGTAACCTGGACTGCAACAGTGAATACACTCGAACATCTACATTTATGGTAAGTGTACACAACTGTACTATGTTCTTCGTGTTTCACTGTTGCAGTCATTACATTTGGGTAGAGTCCCAAAGCTAAGGTTGGGAGGCTGGAGCTAAACAGCATTAGGAGCGGCTATGAGGCCCTGTAGAACTGCAGTGGCAAAGCCTGCCCTGGATTTAGAGTAAAGTGGCAGATGATAGTGCTTTGTAAAGGTGTGCACTGAATTCCAAGTAGCAGCCTCTAAAATGTCCTTGGTAGGTATTCCCCTGAGAAAGGCTGCTGAAGTGGCTGCAGCTCTGGTTGAGTGTGGCCTAATGACCTTAGGTACTGGCTTGCCATGGTGTATATAGCAGAAACGAATGCAGTGGCCTACCCACTTTGAAATAGTCTGCTTTGAGATAGTGTTTCCTTGTGATCCTGTAGCATGTCACTAGTAATTGCTCTGTCTTTCTGAAAACTTTGGTTCTGTCCAAGTAAGCTGTCTGTGTATGTCCAAAGAATGCAGAATTCTCTCCACCTTGCTCTGTGGATTTGGATAAAAGGTTGGCAGGTGAATAGTTTGGTTGAGAGCCACACTGGACACCACCTTAGGCATAAATGTTGGGTTTGTCCTCAGAGAGACCCTGTCTGGATACAAAATGATAAAAGGTTCCACAGCCATGAGTGCCGGTAGCTCTGAAACTCGTCTTGCAGAAGTTATTGCTAGGAGCAGAGCTGTTTTCCAAGACTTTATATCAGCAGTAGCAGCTGGCTCAAAAGGAGGCAGGGTGAGTTTTTCCAAGACACAGTCGAGGTCCCATGCCAGCAATGGCGATCTCCTTGGAGGTCTTAAATTTTTGGCTCCTCTGAGGTACTGCTTTAATAAGGGATGAGAAAAGATTGGTGGGCTCTACACTGTAATGAGCCGAAATGGCAGAGGCATGAATTTTAATAGATTCATTTTAGATTCATAGAAAGTACAGTTTTGTACCTACCATAAATGTAGATGTTCGAAGATCCACATTGCTGCAGTCATAACCTGTGGGTAGTCCGCTGTCCTCGGTCGGCCCGAATACCAAAGTATTAGGCTGGCGTCGGTCATGGGCGCTCAGATCTGACGTCAGTGCGTCCTGGTATTAAAGCGCATGACCGACGTCATATCCTCAGTCTTTTCTTGCCCCAGATGTCAGAAGGCCCTAAAAAGAAAGGCCACAGCCTAAAATAGAAAAAACCTCCAAAACCCATGTACAAACAATATCTACAACCCAAACCAAACAACCACTCCAAACTACAGAGGGGAAGGAGGGAGGGTAAATTGGACTGCAGCAATGTGGATCTTCGAACATCTACATTTATGGTAGGTACAAAACTGTACTATGTTCTTCATCTCACATTGCTGCAGTCATAACCTGTGGGTAGAATCCCAAAGCAAAAGTAAAGGGAGGTTGGCAAAATCATAAAGCATTGGGAGATGCTAATAAGCCCTGCAAGACTGCAGTGGCAAATCCAGCCCTAGATTTGGAATAAAGAGGGAGATGGTAATGTTTAGAAAAAGTGTGCACTGAACTCCAAGTAGCTGCTTCCAAAATATCTTTGGTAGCTACCCCCCTCAAAAAAGCAATAGAAGTGGCAGTAGCCCTAGTGGAATGAGGTCTGATTCCAGCCGGAATCTCCTTACCATGATGAGAATAACAAAAAGCAATACAATGGCCAATCCACTTAGAAATAGTTTGTTTAGAAACAGGTTTCCCCTGAGAGCTCAAAGCAAAAGAAACAAATAACTGTTGAGACTGTCTGAAACTTTTAGTCCTGCTCAAATAATAACGCAACTGCCTGTGAATATCCAAAGTGTGCAAAATTTTCTCCCCTTTATTTTGGGGATCAGCATAAAAAGTGGGCAAATGAATAGATTGGTTCAAGGCCACATTTGAAACCACTTTAGGCATAAAAGTAGGGTTAGTACGCAGAGATACTCTATCCTTATGAAAAATCAGGAAGGGTTCAACTGCCATTAGAGCCTGTAATTCAGATACCCTTCTAGCAGACGTAATGGCCAACAAAAAAGCAGTCTTCCAAGACAAAAACTTTAACTCAGACGTAGCTGCAGGTTCAAAAGGAGGTAAAGTAAGGTTTCCAACACAAAATTGAGATCCCAGGAAGGAGTAGGAGCTCTACGCGGGGGTCTTATGTTCTTTGCCCCCTCTAAGGAATTGTTTAAACAAAGGATGAGAGAATAATGGTGGGTCACAGTCATAGTGAGCAGAAATGGCTGCAGCATGAACTTTTACAGAGGAGAAAGACAAACCTTTGTCTAATAATTCTGTAAGATATTGAAGAGAAACACTCAAATTAGGCCTGGAAACATCAAATCTCTTTGCTGTGCTCCAAATAAAAAATCTCCTCCATTTATCAGCATAAACTTTCCTTGTACTAGGCCTTCTGGCCTCCAAAATAACATTCAAAACTTGTTGAGGAAGCATAGACCCTCCAGGTTCTAGAACAGAATATGCCAGGCTGTTAGATGCAGGGACTGAATCCTGACATTGAGGAAATGATTGCCCGCCTGAGACAAAAGGTGTGGAATTGAAGGCAAAGGCCAAGGAGGCTCCCGTACTAAACTCCTCAGCAGAGGGTACCAGTGCTGTCGAGGCCAATCTGGAGCTATTAGAATCATGGAGGGCTTGTCTTGTCTGACCTTCAAGAGCACCTTGGGAAGGAGAGGCAGAGGAGGAAAGGCATAGACGTGAAGATTGCTCCAACTGAATGATAGAGCATCCACTTTCCAAGCTGTGGGATGAAACATCTTCATGCAAAACTTTGGCAATTGGAAATTTAGTGGAGAAGCGAACAGATCTATGTCTGGAGTCCCCATATCACTGTCAACTGTCGAAATACATGAGGATCCAACTTCCACTCGTGGGGATCCACCATCTGTCTGCTCAAAACATCTGCTAAGGAGTTCTGTGCTCCTGGCAGAAACCTTGCCTGAAGAGTGAGGTGCAAACTGAGAGCAGTCTCCCACAGAATCATAGCTTGTCTGCAAAGAGGGTAGAATGGGTTCCCCTTGCTTGTTGATGTACCACATGACAGTTGTGTTGTCTGTTTGAATCAACACTTGTCCCGGGTGAAGTAAATCCTTGAAAGCCATCAATGCAAATTGGACTGCTAACATCTCCTTCAAGTTGATATGTAAATGTTGATGTCTGGCAGGCCACGTGTCTTGAACCCACTTTCCATTGAGGTGTGCTCCCCAAGCCTTGTCCGAGGCATCTGTCGTTAAGATCTGACTCGCCTCTGGTCGGGTCACAGAGAGTCCCTTGTTTAGGTGACATTCCTGAGCCCACCACAAAAATTCCTTTTGAATGCAAGGTATTATTTGAATGACAGTGTCCAGATCATGGCAGTGTTGTGTCCATACATTTTTGAGATACCATTGTAACTTCCTCATATGCAGTTTGGCATTGGGAAGCACCAGAATACAAGATGCCATGAACCCCAAGGCTTGAAGGACTGTCCTTGCAGTCAGCCTGGACCGTAGAGACAATTGCTGGAAGTAAAGTGTAAGGTTCCTTTGCTTGTCCGGGGTCAAAAAAGCCATCTGGGAAGCTGTATTCAGTCTCACACCCAGAAAGCACATTTCTTGAGAGGGTACTAGACTGGACTTTGTTTCGTTCACAGAATACCCTAGGCACCTTAACACTGCCATAACATACTGTAGATGGTGTAGAAGCTTGTTTTCGTCCTGAGCAAGAATCAGGCAATCGTCCAAATAAGGATAAATTTGTATTCCTCTTAACCTTAAGAAGGCTATCACCGGAGCCAGAACCTTTGTGAACACCCTGGGCGCAGTAGATAAGCCAAAGGGCAATGCAGAGAACTGATAATGTAAAGTCCCAGTCCGAAAACGCAGGAATCTCCTGCAACTGGGTCTGATCGGAACATGAAGATAAGCCTCTTTGAGATCCAGAGTTACCATCCAGTGATCTTTGCCCAACAGAGGCAGAAGTTGTTGCAACGTCAACATTTTGACTTTTGGAATGTCCAGGTATGTGTTGAGGATAGATAAATCCAAAATTGGTCTCCAAGTGTTTCCTTTCTTTGGTACAAGAAACAGGCGAGAATAAAATCCTAGGCCCACTTCTGACATTGGGACCTGCTGTATAGCCCCCATTTGAAGAAGTAATGAAATCTGTTTGTGAGCCTCTACTCTTTGCTGAGGAGGAACGTCTGGCATGCCTTTGAAAGGAGGCAATGTGTGGAAATAAAACTTGCAGCCTCGGTTTATAATGTCCAATACCCATTTGTCCTGGGTGACTAAAAGCCAGTTTTGCTTGAAAAGTGCTAACTTGCCTCCCAAAGGAGCTGCCAGACAGGAGGGATCTGGCAGCTGAAGATGCAGGTCATTGGGCCTGTTTACGAAAGGACTCGCCCCTGCCCTCACTTGTAGATTGTGTAGGGGAACTCCACGTTCTAGGCCTGAAAGAACCCTGAGCTCTGCCCCTACCACGTCTAGATCTGCCCCTAGACTGTAAATCAGAAGAAGGGTAAGCCCATCCCTTAGTAGGCCAATTTCTACTAAACTTAGGGGGCTGCACCTGCAAAAAATCTTTAACAGTCTGCATAGACTTAGCCTTGTCTTCCATTTTCTTTAAGACAGACTCCACAGGAGGACCAAACAAAACTTCAGACTGTAAAGGAGCATCCAAAATTCTAGCTTTAACATGCTCTGACAAATTCTGATCCTTAAGCCAGGCGTGCCTGCGAATAATTGATCCAGTGGCAGCCACCCTGGAAGAAGCCTGCAAAGCATCGAAACCACACTGCAAAGAATGCTTACCCACCTGATCAGAGGCATGAACCAACTCCTGTAATTCCTTACACTCTATGCCCTCTGCCAAAGCATCTACCTTAGATTTTAATTGAGTAAGGAGAAAATTCTGGTACTTTAACATATGAAACTGGCAATTCAAAGCCCTCATTGCTAAAGTGGAAGAGGTGTACACTTTTTTACCCCACCTATCCAAAGCTCTAGAATCTTTATCCATAGGAACTGGATTCTTTACAACAGAAGCCCTGACACCCTTAGGTCCCTGACTAATAGTTTCTGGGTCAGCCCTTGGGCTCTTATACAGATATTTATGAGCCTCGGGCACTCTGTAATACCCATCTGGTTTAACTGGCGCAGGAGGCAAAGAGTCTGGATTAAGGGAAGCCTCAGAGAAAACATCCTGAACAACATCCAAAACAGGAGGAATAGCTAAGGGCCGATGTTGTGGTAAAAACAAAAATTCCCTAAGCCTCTTTCGGAATCCGAAATCCTGACCTTCCCATTTAAAATGCTCCCTCATAGAATGCAAGGTTTCTGAGAAAGAAAAATCCTCTGGAGGAGAAGCAGAAGGACTGGAATCCTCTGCGTCTGAATCTGAATAAGGAGGAAAATCCTGAGTGTCTTCAGCCGAAGACTCTGAGTAATCTGAAGCCTGTTCCAAACTTTCCACCTCTGACTCCACCCTAGGCCTCTTATCTGGAGGGGGCATAGAACCCCTGATTAAGGAAATTAAATCTTCTGCCATTTTAAGCATGTGTTTTTTAGGCACAGAGCCTGCAGAACTAGGACTGACACCTGAGGAAGGCAAACCAGGCCTGCCCTTAGAAGGTACCTTAGAGACTGAAGGAGAAGGCCTAACCACCTTAGGCAAAGAAGGAAGTACAGCAACCTGAGAGGCCCCCTCAGCCTGACCTGACTCCTGAGAGGCCACATCCTGCAAAATTAACGTTTCCCCCTGAGACTCAGCTGAAACCTCGGCTGGATCTACAGATTCCAGCGTAGTTTCTAAAGAACCGGCGTCCAGAACGGACGACTCATCCTGCTTGGTCCTTAACGATTTTTCCTTGCGCTTCTTAGCAGTAGCGGGCGTCGGAGGATCCGACGGCATATTGTAATTACACCGCTTACCAAAGACAAGCCTAGCGCAATCTAACCTACGTTTAATGGTGCGCTTATTAAACCTAGCACAAAAGCGACACCCGACTACGTCATGCTCAGGCCCCAAACAAGGAATACAGAGAGAGTGGTAATCCCTATGCGGTATCTGTTTCCCACAAGCAATACAATTATTCACTTTTTCTGACATCCGGAATTAACTGAGGCAAGAAAAAACAAAAATATTCCCCAATGGGGTACTTAGCCCAACTTGGTTTCGGTCTGAAACTAGAAATATGAAAATTTGAGAACGCCGAACGGCACTTGCAAACGCTGCTTCTGCTTCGGACCATGCGGCAAAAAAGACTGAGGATATGACGTCGGTCATGCGCTTTAATACCAGGACGCACTGACGTCAGATGTGAGCGCCCATGACCGACGCCAGCCTAATACTTTGGTATTCGGGCCGACCGAGGACAGCGGACTACCCACAGGTTATGACTGCAGCAATGTGAGATGAAGAACATTCATAGATTAGTACTAGGCTAACTGCCCTTGTGAGCCATTTTAAGCCTAGCCAGTTATCCCTTGTGAGACTCAAATCCTGTACCTTGTGTTTGTAAGGCAAACACCTTAACCATTAGGCCATCCAAAAGACAGGCCCTTGTCCAGCATCTCAGTTAAGTATTGCAAAATCCGAGGGATATTTGGCACAGCTGTATCAGTTCCTTGTGCCTGGTTCCAAGCACAGAATCTCTTCCATTTCCCAGCATAAGATTTTCTAGTACTAGGCCTTCTGGCTTCCAAAATGACATCCATCACAGCTTTACTGAGAGGTGCGTTTTGTATGACTACATTATTCGCCATGCTGTCAGGTTTAAAGTTCTGAGTTGGCTGTGCAGGATCTGACGGTTTTGCTGGGACACCAGATGAAGTATCTGAGGTAAGGTCCAAGCTGGACATTGAGACAAGCTCCTTAATATTGGATACCAGTACTGGCGGGGCCAGTCTGGGGCAATCACTATCATCTTTGGCTTCTCCTGTCTAACCTTTAGGAGTACCTTGGGAAGGAGAGGCAGAGGGGGAAATGCATATACAGATAGGTTTTTCCAGCTGAAAGATAGGGCTTCCACTTTCCATGCTTGTCTGTGATAAATCCTTGTGCAGAATCTTTTTAGTTGGTAGTTGTGAGGGGGAGGCAAATAGATCTATGTCCGGGCATCCCCATTTCCTTGTTACCATGCTGAAGACTTGTGGATCCAGGTGCCACTTGGGGGATCCATGAGGTTTCTGCTTAGTTCGTCTGCCAGAGTATTTTTCCTTCCTGGCAGGAATTGTGCTTGCAGATGTACTTGGTAAGTCAATGCTGTGTCCCACAAAGTCATGGCTACTCTGCAGAGAGGATAGGAATGTGTGCCTCCCTGCTTGTTTATGTACCACATGACTGTAGTATTGTCCGTCTTTATCAGTTGTCCTGTATTAAGTAGGTCCTTGAAGGCTGTCAGGGCATTTTGAACAGCTAGCATCTCTTTCTGATTGATATGTAGATGCATTTGGTTTGAGGTCCATGTGCCCTGAATACAGTTTCCTGCCATGTGTGCCCCCCAGGCATAGTCTGATGCATCTGTTGTTAATGTCTGCCTGGCTGTGGGTAAAGTGAATGGCTGTCCCTTGTTGTGGTGACAGGCCTGTGCCCGCCATCGAAACTCCTGCTGCAGGCAGGGAATGAGGGTAATTAATGTTTCCAGGCTGTGGCAATGTTGAGTCCAAACACTTTTTAGATACCATTGTAGTTTCCTCATATGCAGTCTTGCATATGGAATTAGCAGAATGCAGGATGCCATGAAACCCAAAGCCTGCAGAATTTTTCTTGCAGATAACTGGGTCTTTGTTGCCAACATTTTGAAGTACGAAGTCAGTTGCCTTTGTTTGTCTGGCATGAGATAAGCCATCTGGGCAGTTGTATTTAAGCTTGCATCCAGGAATATTATATTTTACATTCAATTAACATCCTTGTTGTTGAAACTGCAGATTTCTTAACAAAAATCAAACAATATCACCATCTAGTGGTGAAACAAAAACTTTACAGGCAGAAATACATAGTAAAAATGTATATAAATATTGTATGCGCTAAAAACCATTTCAATTAATACATAAAAAATGTACCTGTGTGCAAAATATTTGAAAAACATAAAAAAAAGTATGAAAAATATAAAAATATTAAAATCTGCAATTTCAACAACAAGGATGTTAATTGAATGTATTAACATTTTAATTAGTTAGGAGACACCATTGGTAGATTCAAATAACACTGAGCACTGTTTAGCTTTTCTGATGAAGTGCATGTCGATGAAAACGCGCTAAGAACTGTAGCAGCATTATTGTTTTTGTTTCTGTTCTGTGAGGTTTGTTCGTGGAGTGAAAATAAACATCTCTTGCTGATCTGCTGCATCTGTCTTGAGTTTACCAGTGTGAGTTTGGGCACATTGACCACTTATTTTTATTTACTAGTTTTTTTGTTTGTGGTCATGGATCTTTCAGCAAGTTCCAGCAGTCATATTGTCAATGACTGTGATAACTCCAGTAAGTCCAATGAAGTGGGTGAACTTCGTAAACTGATTGGCCAGCTCTCTGAGTTGGTTGGCGTGTTAATGCCACTCAGCCAATCACTAATACAACATTCTACACAGTCTCTTATTCCCTGCAACCAGGAAACAGCAGGACGTCCAGCTTCGAAGGAAGGGACGGTTACTGGCTTAAACAATGGATCCAATGTGAAACAAGAGACTAGTCATGGCTTAAGGAACAGTTTGGATGGGTTTCCCAATCTTTTTTCTCTGGAAATGTAACGGCAACCACCAGTGGAGTCGCTAGGTCGCAAGTTAAACAAACAGCTTACTTTATTACCAGTTGCTACAGCTGCTACAAACAAAGGTACTGAAATTCAATTTAAAGACCTGCTTGAGTTTAAATTTGACTTTAAAGAGCCGATTAGGTTGCAGGTAAATAAACATGATTCTTATGTTGAAATGGTGTCTAAAATGAACAGTTTACTTTTAAATATAAATCGATGGAAATGGACAATATATATCTGAAACATTGTATTCAATCCAATACAGTCCCTAAGGGGCTTCGAGTGTGTAAATACCCCAATAATGTTAGGGAAGGCTCACAGTTTCACAAAGATTTAATTACTGCATTTGATAGTTGCGGTTTAGATATTATGCGAGCTATCATTGTCAACAATGAAGTAGAAATGGAGAAATTATATGTTACAATTGATGAAATTAATCAGAAAATTGTGAATGACTTATTTGGTACTGAAACTGAGAAAAACAAATATCATGACATGTTGAAGGATGTCGAGTTAAATGCATGAAAGTATTTGAAAGAAAAGCTAAGAAAATTGAAACAGACATGTTTGAATATGGTAATAACATACAATACCCTTCACCAAAAACATGGGGGGGGGGGGTAACAATAAATATTCCAATCACAAATCTGTGGCATACAACGAGGTTTTTGACAACCATGACATGTGCAATGACCAAGGTCCATTTCATAATGAAACTGACCCTTTAGAATACCCCTCCCCTCAGAGATCCGAAAGGTTGAAAAAGAAAGAACCCATAAACTACAACAACCGGATTTTTTTTTACCAAAATCGAAGGAACAGGCAGTGGAAATAAAAACTGTAGAAGACATAATTATCAATGAATGTGTATACAGCTATAAAGGTTTTAAAATATTTAACTACACTAATCTCACTGTCACTAAAACACATTTCAATTTGTTTTCCAAAGGTTTCACCTACATTCCCAGGGTCAAAGCCAACTTGGTTGATTTATTGGTGGATGTTAAAATGTTTGACACACAAAATAACTTTGAGGTACTTTTTAATGGTTTAGATAAAAGAGAGTACTAGTATTTTAAAGAAAAAGAGTACTTTTAACCCACTGTTAACATCCACAGCTCAAAAAGTTTGAAAATGTTTTAGAGAAGCGTCTTAGAGATGAGCTTAAATTTAATAAAGTACCCTCCAATCTCACAAAGGATGAGTTCAACATCCTTGATTCTTGTAGAACAGACAATCTCAGTCATGAAGCCTGATAAAGGAGGAGGGGTGGTTCTTATGGACCAAACAGACTATGAAGTCAAAATGCTAAACATGTTGAATGATGAAAATACATAAGAAAGAAAGTGTCCTTGAATGAGTTTAACATTGAGAAAAGGAAAGTTTCAATATGTCTTAATGACTTGCTTCTTGAGGGGCTTATTGACTTAGAAACTTACAACTACCTACATGTTGAGAAAAGTACAGTTTTGTACCTACCATAAATGTAGATGTTTGAGTGTTCACCCTGCTGCAGTCATCACACTTGGGTTATCCTGTCATCAGGCGGTCCCGCAGTCGGCCGGAATTCCAAAGTCTTGGTCCGGCGTCGGTTGTTGTCGCCTCTTCCCTGACGTCAGTGCGCCAGGGGTATATATAATGCAACCGACGCCATTTTCTTCAGGTTTTCTTGCCCCAGATGTCAGGTGGCCCCAAAAACTGTGGTCAGAAATTAGTACCAAATGGAGTAACCCCTGCACAAACACAAAATCCCTTCAGCTATAAGCAAATACATCAGTAAGGTATAGAAGAGATTTAGCCAGTAGATCAGAGGGGATGGAGGGAGGGTAACTTGGACTGCAGTAGGGTGAACACTCGAACATCTACATTTATGGTAGGTACAAAACTGTACTATGTTCATCGTGTTACCCTGCTGCAGTCATCACACTTGGGTTGAATCCCAAAGCTAAGGTAGGGGGGAGGTATCATAGAGGGCTAGTGGAGGCTAAAAGGCCCTGCAGAACTGCAGTGGCGAAGCCCGCCCTGGTCTTAGAGTAAAGAGGTAAGTGATAGTGTTTGGTAAAGGTGTGGACTGAACTCCAAGTTGCAGCTTCTAAAATCTCCTTGGTTGGAACCCCCCTGAGAAAGGCTGTAGAGGTAGCGGTAGCCCTGGTAGAGTGGGACCTAATGGTAGCAGGAACTGGTTTCCCATGATGGGTATAACAGAAACGTAGGCAATGACATATCCATTTAGAAATGGTTTGCTTTGATATAGCCTTCCCTTGACAAGCTGTAGCATAGGATACAAAGAGCTGGTCAGATTTTCTGAAAGTCTTAGTTTTGTCCAAGTAGTAACGAAGTTGCCTGTGAATGTCCAAGGAGTGCAGGAGTCTCTCACCTTAGTTCTGTGGATTTGGGAAGAAGGTGGGTAAGTGGATGGTTTGATTTAAAGCCACACTGGAAACCACCTTAGGCATAAAGGAAGGATTAGTTCATAGAGAAACTCTGTCTTGATGAAAAATGAGGAAAGGTTCCACTGCCATTAGTGCCTGTAGCTCTGAGACTCTTCTAGCTGAAGTTATTGCTAGGAGCAGGGCAGTCTTCCATGATAGGAACTGAAGATCTGCAGAGAACGCTGGTTCAAAGGGAGGTAGCGTTAGTTTTTCCAGAACAAAATTGAGGTCCCATGTTGGTGTAGGAGCTCTCCTGGGCAGTCTAATGTTTTTGCCCCTCTGAGGAACTGCCTTAGAAGAGGATGTGAAAATAAAGGTGGATCTGTGTTGTAATGAGCTGAAATAGCTGAAGCATGGATTTTAATGGAGGAAAAAAAAAAGTCCTTTGTGCAACATGTCAGCTAAATACTGTGGCATGTGAGGCTGAATTGTGTCTTGGCCGTTAGCTTGGTTCCAGGCACAAAACCTTTTCCATTTGTCCGAATAAGCCTTCCTGGTGCTCGGCCTCCTGGCTTCCAGAATAACATCCAGAACTGCTTGTAAAAGAGGAGCTGGTTGGATGTTTAGTTGATTTGCCATGCAGCCAGATTTAAAGTTTTGAGCTGGCTGTGAAAAATCTGACTGTTTTGTTGTGTGAGTAAATGGGGGATTTGAGGCAATATCCATGGTGGGCTGTGAGACATATTTCTCAATAGCGGGTACCAGTGCTGGCGTGGCCAGTCTGGGTCTATGAGAATCAGTCGTGGTCTCTCCTTTTTGACTTTCAGAAGAGGCAATGGAGGGAAGGCATATACTGTCAGGTTTTTCCAACTGAAAGAGAGTGCGTCCACTTTCCAAGCTTGTTGGTGAAATGTCCTTGTACAAAATTTTGTTAGTTGATAGTTTTGAGGACTGGCAAACAGGTCTATGTCTGGAAGGCCCCATTTTTGAGTTATCATTGCAAATATTTGTGGATCTAGTTTCCACTCGTGTGGAAACTTGATGTTTCTGCTGAGGTCGTCTGCCAATGTGTTCTTCTGTCCTGGCAGGAATTGAGCTTGCAACTGAACTTGGTAAGCCAGAGCTGCGTTCCATAAGATCATTGTTTGCCTGCATAGAGGGTAGGAATGTGTACCCACTTGTTTATGTACCACATTACTGTGGCGTTGTCCATCTTTATTGCAAGTTGTCCTGGATGTAATAGATCCTTGAAGGCTGTCAGAGCTTTCTGTACAGCTAGCATCTCTTTTTGATTTATGTGCAGATTTCTTTGATCTGCAGTCCATAGGCCTTGAATGCATTGTCCTGCCATGTCTGCCCCTCAGGTGTAGTCTGAAGCATCTGTTGTGATAATTTGCCTGGCTGGGGGCAAGGTGAAAGGCTGACCCTAGTTGAGGTGACATGCCTGTGACCACCATAGAAATTCCTGTTGTAGGCAGGGAATGAGAGATATCATTGTGTCCAAGCTGTGGCTGTGTTGAGACCATACGCTTTTTAGGTACCACTGTAATTTCCTCATATGCAGCTTTGCAAATGGTATTATTAGTATGCGATATTATTAGTATGCAAGATGCCATGAAGCCCAAGGCCTGCAGAATTTTTCTTGCAATTGGGTCTTTGTTGCCATTGTCTTGAAATATTGAGTCAGTTGTAGTTGCTTGTCTGGCGTACGATAAGCCTTCTGGTCCGTTGTATTCAAGCTGGCACCCAGGAATGTCATTTTGTGTGAGGGTACTAGTTTTGACTTCTTTTCGTTTACTGTGTACCCCAGGCAATTTAGTAGATGCTTTTCAAAGGCCAGATGATGTAAGAGAATGTCTTTGCTTTCTGCTTGGATGAGGCAGTCGTCCAGGTATGGATATATTTGAACTCCTCTTTGTCTGCAGTATGCAATTACTGGTGCCAGGCATTTTGTGAAGACTCTGGGCGCAGTAGATAAGCCAAAGGCAGTGCAGAGAATTGGTAATGGGTTGAACCTGCAATGAAACGGAGGTATCTTCTGCAACTTTGTCTGATAGGGACATGCAGGTATGCCTCCTTGAGGTCCAACGTTACTAGCCATGCTTCCTTGCCCAACATGTGAAGTAGCTGCTGTAGTGTTAGCATCTTGAATTTGGGTACTTGTAAGTGTTTAGAATTGAAAGGTCCAGAATTGGTCTCCAAGCATTGTCCTTTCTGGGCACTAGAAAGAGTCTCGAGTAAAATCCTTGGCCTTGCTCTCGAGTAGGTACCAGTTGAATGGCTCTCATGTCCATGAGAGCTGTAATTTGCTTTTGTGCCTCTGCCCATTGATTTTGTGGCAGGTTTGGCATTCCTTTCATTGGCAAGGTGTGAAAATGGAATCTGTATCCTCGTAAAATTATGTCTAGGACCCATTTATCCTTTGTGACAATGTGCCAGTTGTCTGCAAAAAGTGCGAGTTTCCCCCCCAAGGGGGCTGCCAAGAGAGTATTGCTTGGCCAGATGAGGTGCAAGTCATTGAGTTTGCCTTCTGGTGGATTGAGACCGGTCTTCTCCTCCCTTCTGTGTTGTAGTCCCCCATTGGCGAGGTTTATACTGGGCTTGTGGTTGTCCTCTGCCCCTTGGGCGTCGGTATTTACCCCTCTGTGGTCTGTCAGTAGCTGGAAAGGACCAATTTTTCGTTGGCCAGTTTCTGCTGAAGCAAGGGGGTTGTACCTGTAGGAAATCTTTGACTGTCTGCATAGATTTTGCCTTATCCTCCATTTTCTTTAAAACTTCTTCTGCTTTAACTCCAAAAAGAACATCCTGCTGTAAGGGAGCATCCAGTAGTTTTACTTTAACATGATCAGGCAGAGTTTGTTCCTTTAACCAAGCATGCCTACGTATAACAGACCCAGTGACAGCTGCTCTGCAAGAGGCCTCCAAAGAATCAAACCCACATTGTAAGGTATGTTTGCCCACCTGCTCAGTGGCGTGCAGCAGATCCTGTACTTCTTTCAATTCAGATTGTTGAGGGAGAGTGGTTATTCTTTGCTTTAACTGAGAGATTAGGAATTGCTGATACTTAAGCATGTGAAATTGACAATTCAGTGCCCTCATAGCTAGTGTGGCTGAGGTGTAAACCTTTTTCCCCCACCTGTCTAGTGCTCTGGAATCCCTCTCAGAAGGTACTGGGGTTTTAGCCATAGAAGCCTTAGCCCCCTTGGGACCCTGGGAGATAGTCTCTGGGTCAGCTACAGGGCTTTTGTAAAGAAATTTGTGGGAAAAAGGCACTCTATAATATCTGTCAGGCTTAGCCGGAGCAGGAGGTAGAGAGTCTGGGTTCAAACTGGATTCTAAATAGACATCATCCACAATGTCCAAAACTGGTGGGATGGCAAGTGGTCTGTGTTGGGGGAGTAAAAGAAACTCTCTGAACCTTTTCTTCGAGTCAGAGAAGTCCTGACCTTCCCAGTGAAAATGTTCCCTCAGTGTGTAAAGTTTCCCCAAAGGAGTAGTCTTCAGGAGGAGAAGCTGAGGGAATAGAGTCCTCAGCATCAGAATCTTCATAAGGAGAGAAGGAGTAATCTTGGTTCTCAGAGGAGTCTGAAGAAATGGACACTTGTTCAGAGGATGCATAATCTTCCTCTTGTCTAGGCCTTTTGTCAGGAGGGGGCTGGGAACCCCTGATTAAAGAAATCAAATCTTCAGCCATTTTGAGCATCCGTTTCTTAGGCATGGCGCCTTGAACAGGGGACTGAAGTGCAGTCCTTTTAGATTTAGTAGGAGTCCGACTTAGAAAACGTTTTAATGGTGAGAGTCGTCGGTCTGAAAATGCCTTCAGAAACCGATGGTGTTTCGGTAGCACAGACGTCTTTTGTAGCAATGTCATCGGAAGGGCCTGAACTAAATGGTTGCGTCGACCTGGTGCATTCCGCCAAAATTTCCGTAGCGGTCTCGGGTTCCAGATCTGCGGTAGTCAGGGGCTGCGTCGGAGCCTCACTGAGGACCGGAGACTGGATCAGCCGAGGCTTCAGAATCTGGCTTATGCCTGGGCTGTCTGTCCTTATCCTTGCGTTTTTTGTGCACGCTGGTAGTCGGTTGCTCCGACGGCATGGTGTAGTTAAATTTCCTACCAAAGTGGTGTTGTGCGAAATCAAAGCATCTTTTAATAGTACGCTTATTAAACCTAGCACAAAACCGACAAGCAGTGACGTCGTGGTCTGGGCCTAGGCAAGGTATGCAATAAGAATGAAAATCCTTATGAGGTATTTGCTTCCCACAAGAAATACAACTGTTAACTTTTTCTGACATCGGACTGAGGCAAGAAAAGTTTCCCCAATGGGGTACTTAGCTTTATAGAAGACTTCGGTCTGAAATTCGAATTAGAAAATCTCAGGAGTCGGCCGACCGGCACTTGCGAACTGCTTCTGCTTCGGGCACCGCGCGGCAAGAAAGACTGGAAAATGGCGTCGGTTGCATTATATATACCCCTGGCGCACTGACGTCAGGGAAGAGGCAGCAACAACCGACGCCAGACCATGACTTTGGAATTCCGGCTGACTGCGGGACCGCCTGACGACAGGATAACCCAAGTGTGATGACTGCCGCAGGGTAACACGATGAACATCCAAAAATTCCGTCTATTTTTGGTATACCCAAGGTCCACAAGAACCATTTGGACCCACCTCTTAGACCCACTGTTACAGCAGAGGGCTCTTTGACAGCCCTCCTAGCCAAATATATTGCTTCCATTTGAAGCCATTTATATTGGAACATTCCAACATTTAAAAAGACTCGTGGGATTTTTTGAAACACATGGATGCCCTACAGAAAACAAATACCCCATTTTTTTTACTTCTTTGGATGTGGTGGACCTATTTACTTGTATTCCCCATGAAACAGGTCTTTTATGGTTTGAGCAATGTTTGGGGAGTCAAATTTCCATTTCTTTTAACAAGTTTCGTACCCGTTTGATTCTTATGGACTTAATTTTGAAAAACAATTTAATATACTTTCAGGGTATTACAGACAATTAAAGGGTGTAGCCATGGGTGCACATTGTGCCCCCTTATATGCCAACATTATATTACTCAGTTGGGAAAATAAATTCGTTTTCAATTCCCATTTCAAAATTTTGTGGAATTACTATGGTCGTTTTTTTGGACGACATTTGTCTTTTTTGGAATGGCACTGCTGACCATTTTCTTGAATTTTATGAATATGTCTCACATACCACCGATTTTCTAAAATTTACTTACAAAATAGACAGTTCCCAACTTAGTTTTTTAGATATGAACATACAGAGAACAAATCGGGGGTTGAAATCTAAAATTTATAGGAAGGAGACCTTTTCGAACACATACTTGCATTTTTCTGGTTCTCACCCCCCTTATCAAAAGAAGGCAATTGCCAAGGGTCAGCTAGTAAGAGCTAGCAGGATGACCTCAGATGAGACAGATTTCCAGATAGAATGTGAATTTATTGCAAGTATGTTTCGAGAAAGAGGTTACCCCGATGATTCATTAAAAAGACTGATACAAGAAGTTAAAACAGCAAGAACCACAAGGTTTTTTCCTATCCTGGGGAATTCAACAAAAATTTTTGGCAACACCAACACTAAAAGCAATTCTCCAGTAGATATAAAACACTACAATTCAGCTTTGACTATTACTTTCCACAGCAAAACCAACATAGTTAAAAATATTATTAATGACGAGTGGAATAGGTTTACCAGTTTTTCAGATTTGAATCTGAACTTTGAAGAACCCTTAAAAGTACTTTTTAAAAAAGGACGTAATATCAAGTACAGTTTTGTACCTACCATAAATGTAGATGTTAGAGTGTTCACACTGCTGCAGTCATTACACTAGGGTTATCTTGCCGTCAGGCGGTCCCGCAGTCGGCCAGAGTTCCAAAGTCTTGGTCTGGCATCGGTTGCTGTCGCTTCTTCCTTGACGTCAGTACTCCAGGGGTATACAAGATGCATCCAACGCCATTTTCTTCGGTTTTTCTTGCCCCAGATGTCAGGTGCCCCCAAGTAGGTAGGCAATACATATTGCTAATAAAAAATATATATATAAAATAAAAACAATACCTTCAGCTACAAGCAAATACATCACAAAGGTTGTATAGGATAGAAAGGTATAGATAAGTCCAGCTAGGACAGAGGGGATGGAGGGAGGGTAACCTGGACTGCAGCAGTGTGAACACTCAAACATCTACATTTATGGTAGGTACAAAAAGTACAGTTTTGTACCTACCATAAATGTAGATGTCCGATAGATATGCAACTGCAGTCCTTACATATGGGTTGTCCTGCCTCAGGCAGCCCTTCGGTCAGCCGGATTCCAAAGTCTGGGTCCGGCGTCGGCTGTTGTCGCCTCTTCCCCGACGTCAGAGCGGCTGGGGTATAAAAGCATCAGCCGACGCCATCTTCTTCAGTGTTTCTTGCCCCAGATGCCAGGTGCCCTCCAAGGAAGGCTAAATTTAGAGAGTGGATAAAAAATTCCAGACATGCACAACAGTAATAAACAGATACACCATAACAGAATTCCCCAGCTGTTTTGAAAAAGGGAAGTGGACCCAAAAAGGAGAATTTACAGAGGGGTAGGGAAAACCTGACTGCAGTTGCATATCTATCGGACATCTACATTTATGGTAGGTACAAAACTGTACTATGTCCTTCAAGAATGCAACTGCAGTCCTTACATATAGGTTGAATACCATAGCCAAGCTGGGGGTGGTAGGATCTAAGATAAAGATGGTGTAGCTAAAATGCCCTGCAGGACTGCCGAAGCAAAGCCTGCTCGGGATCTGGAGTATAAAGGAAGGTTGTAGTGTTTGGAAAATGTATGCACGGAGCACTATGTAGCAGCTTCTAGAATGTCCTTTGTAGCCACCCCTCTTAGGAAGGCTGTGGAGGTGGCTATAGCTCTGGTGGAGTGTGGCCTGACATTGGCTGGCACACCTTTTCCATGGAAAGAGTAACAGAATCTGATGCAGTGTCCAATCCATTTTGAAATTGTTTGTTTGGAAATTGCCTTTCCTTGTACCCCAGCAGCGTAAGCTACAAATAGTTGGTTAGACTTTCTGTTGGTTTTTGTTCTGTCCAAGTAGTAGCGCAATTGTCTGTGTATGTCAAAAGTGTGCAGCAGCTTTTCTCCTTTATTTTGAGGATTGGGAAAGAAGGTAGGCAGGTGAATTACTTGATTTAGAGACACCCTGGATATCACTTCTGGCATGAATGAAGGATTGGTTCTTAAAGAAACTCTGTCCTGATGAAAAATGAGAAATGGAGGTACTGCCATGAGGGCCTGTATCTCCGAGACTCTTCTTGCTGAGGTAATTGCCAACAGGAAAACTGTTTTCCAGGAAAGAAATTGCAATTCTGAAGTAGCTGCTGGCTCAAAAGGAGGAAGAGTTAATTTTTCCAACACGAAGTTGAGGTCCCATGCAGGCACTGGTGGTTTTCTGGGAGGTTTGATATTTTTTATCCCTCTTAGAAACTGTCTTAGCAAAGGATGTGAAAACACAGGTGGATCACTGTTGTATTTTGCTGAAATTGCTGAAGCGTGTATTTTTATGGAAGAATATGAGAGGCCATTATGTAGCATTTCTGCCAAGTATTCTAGTATCTGTGGGATGCTCATTACTGATGCATCCTGACCCTTGTTGGCATTCCAGATGCTGAATCTCTTCCATTTGGCTGAATAAGTTTTTCTGGTGGAAGGTCTGCGTGCTTCCAGTAAGATCTCTTGAACTTTCTTGGAGAGAGAGATATGGGGAGAAGTCATGGAACCCTCCAAGCTGTCAGCTGCAATGTTTGCAGGTTGGGATGAACCGTCCTGTAATTGTGCTGAGTCAGAAGCAGAGGCCATTGAGGCAGGGGCCACGGCTTGGTGCGAGTTATGCTCCTTAGTAATGGATACCAGTGCTGTCTTGGCCAGTCTGGAGCTATCAAAATGCCTTTCGGTTGTTCTGCTTTGATCTTCAGTAACACCTTGGTCATTAATGGTAGAGGTGGGAATGCATAGATTGTTAGAGAGTTCCAGCTGAAGGAAAGAGCATCCATTCTCCAGGCTTGAGGATGGTGTGTCCTCGAGCAGAACTTCTTCAGATGATGATTGAGGTGTGAGGCAAAGAGGTCTATGTCCGGCCTCCCCCATGCATGAGTTATTTGCGAAAAAATGTCTGGATGCAACATCCATTCGTGCAGATCCAAGATGTTTCTGCTTAGACTGTCCGCCAGAACATTGTCCTTGCCTGGAACAAACTGGGATTGCAACTGTATGTTCAGTTTCAGGGACTTTTCCCAAAGAGTCATTGCTAGCCTGCAGAGGGGATAAGAATGAGTGCCTCCCTGTTTATGTACCACATAACAGTGGTGTTGTCTGTCTTTATTAGCAGTTGACCTTGCTGAAGAAATTTTCCGAAGGCCTCGATTGGATGAATCACTGCCAACATCTCTTTTTGATTGATGTGTAGATGCACTTCCCGGGGGGCCCATTGCCCTTGAATGCATCTGCCCTCTATGTGCGCCCCCCCATCCATGGTCTGAGGCGTCTGTTGGCATGGTCTGGCTTGATTGAGGTTTGTTGAAAGACATGCCTTTGTTTAGCTGGCTTGCTTGTGCCCACCACAAAAATTCCTTTTGTAGACATGGAATGAGTGGAATAATTGCTTCTAAGTTGTGGCTGTGTTGAGACCATAAACTTTTTAGGTACCATTGTAGTTTTCTCATGTGTAGTCTTGCCAGTGGAATCAGAAGAATGCAAGATGCCATGAAACCCAGGGACTGCAGGATTTTCCTTGCGGTCATCTGGGTGTGCTTTGCTAGGCTTTTGAAGTAATCTGGTAGTTCTTGTCTTTCTTCTGTGAGGAAAGCCATTTGTGCGTTTGTGTCCAGTTTGGCTCCTAGAAAAATTATTTGTTGGGATGGCAGTAGTCTTGATTTTTGAATGTTGACTGTCTATCCCAAAGCCTGTAGCAAGTGAATGACATAGTTCAAGTTTCTTATCAAGGCTTGCTTGCTGTCCGCTTGTATAAGGCAGTCGTCCAGGTAAGGGTATATTTGTATCCCCTGGAGTCTGCAGTGTGCAATTACTGATGCCAGGCATTTCATGAATACTCTGGGCGAAGTAGATAAGCCAAAAGGCAATGCTGAGAATTGATAATGCTCTGACCCTGCAAGAAATCTGAGGTATCTTCTGCAACTGTGTCTGATTGGGACATGCAGGTATGCCTCCTTGAGGTCCAGAGTAACCAGCCAAGACCCCTTGCCCAGCATGGGAAGAAGTTGCTGTAACGTCAGCATTTTGAATTTTGGCACAATGAGAAAAGTGTTCAGAGCGGACAAGTCCAGTATAGGTCTCCATTGCTTTTCTTTTCTTGGAACAAGGAAAGTACAGTTTTGTACCTACCATAAATGTAGATGTCCGAACTGGATAGCATCTGCAGTCATAACAAATGGGTTGTCCTGTCGTCAGGCAGCCCTTCGATCGGCCAGATTCCAAAGTCCGGGTCCGGCTTCGGCTGATGTCGCACTTCACCCGACGTCATCTCTGCTGGTCTTCGGGTATAAAGGCATCAGCCGACGCCATTTTCCTCAGTGTTTCTTGCCCCAGATGCCAGTTGCCCTCTTGGAAGGCTAAATTTTGGATAAATGCCAATGTTTCCAAAAAAGTAGAAGGCAAACACAAAAAATAAGCATGTATGTACATATATACAAACAAATACACCATAAGAGATTCCCTCCCAGCTAGCTATTAGGAGGGTAAATACCCTAGGAGTACCACAGAGGGGAAGGAGGGTGGGTAATCCTGACTGCAGATGCTATCCAGTTCGGACATCTACATTTATGGTAGGTACAAAACTGTACTATGTCCTTCCTGGATGCATCTGCAGTCATAACAAATGGGTAGAATACCATAGCCAAACTAGGGGAGGAGGAATAATAATTATGGTGTAGTCAGGATCCCTTGCAGTACAGCAGTGGCAAACCCTGCTCGGGATCTAGAATATAGAGGTAAATTATAATGCTTGGCAAATGTATGCACGGAGGTCCAAGTAGCCGCCTCAATAATGTCCTTGGTTGCCACTCCTCTTAAGAAAGCTGTGGTAGCGGCAGTAGCCCTTGCAGAATGAGGTCTTATGTTCTGTGGAATTGGTTTTCCATGGTAGGCGTAACAGAATCTTATGCAATTTCCTATCCATTTGGAGATTGTCTGTTTGGAAATTGCTTTTCCTTCCCTTCCTGTTGCATAGGCTACAAAGAGCTGGTCAGTTTTTCTGTTACCTTTGGTTCTGTCCAGGTAGTAGCGTAACTGTCTATGTATATCCAAGGTATGCATTATTCTTTCGCCTCTGTTTTGTGGATTGGGAAAGAAGGTAGGTAGGTGGATTGCCTGGTTTAAAGACACTCTGGATACCACCTTAGGCATAAATGTAGGATTAGTTCTCATGGATACCCTATCTTGATGGAAGATTAGGAAGGGTTGCACTGCCATTAAGGCCTGTAGTTCCGAAACCCTCCTTGCTGAAGTAATAGCCAGCAGGAAAGCAGTTTTCCATGACAGATGTTGTAGATCTGCTGTTGCTGCTGGTTCAAACGGAGGTAGTGTCAACTTTTCTAGTACAAAATTCAAGTCCCATGCTGGTAATGGTGGTTTCCTAGGAGGTTTTACATTCTTGATTTCTCTGAGAAACTGCCTGAGTAGAGGATGTGAGAAGACAGGAGGATCAAAGCTGTATTCTGCTGAAATAGCTGATGCATGTATCTTGATGGAGGAAAAGGACAGGCCTGTATGTAGAAGCTCTGCCAAGTACTCCAGAATGTTAGCAATATCTATGTTCGACACATCTTTTCCTCTTTCAGTACTCCAAATGACGAACCTTTTCCATTTTCCTGCATAGTTCCTTCTTGTTGAAGGTCTGCGGGCTTCAAGGATAATGTCTTTAACCCTTTGAGAAAGGTCTGGGTTAGTTACTGCTATGTGATGTTCCAGGCAGTCAGTTGCAAGGTCTTTAGGTTTGGATGTATGATGTTGTAGTTGTTCTGAGTTAACATCAGAGGCATCAGGGGTATTGACCACATTTTCTCCCGGGACATGCTCCTCAGCAATGGGTACCAGTGTTGTCTTGGCCAGTTCGGAGCTATCAGGATTATCCTTGGACGTTCCTCTTTGATTTTCAGTAGTACCTTGTGCATCAAGGGAAGAGGTGGGAATGCATATGCTGTCAGGCCTTTCCAGCTGAAGGATAGAGAGTCCACCTTCCATGCAAGTGGGTGGAATGTCCTTGTGCAGAATTTTTTGAGCTGGTGATTTTGTGGGGAAGCGAATAGATCTATCTGTGGCATTCCCCATTTCTTTGTGATGGCCTTGAAGATGTCCGGGTGTAGCATCCATTCGTAAGCATCCGAGGTTGTTCTGCTTAAAATGTCTGCTAGGGTGTTCTCTTTTCCCGGTACAAATATTGCCTGTAAGTGGATGTTGTAACCGAGAGCCAGATTCCAAAGGTCCAAAGTCATTCTGCATAGGGGGTAAGAATGAGTGCCTCCCTGTTTGTTGATGTACCACATGACTGTGGTGTTGTCTGTCCTTATCATTAAATGGCCTTCTTTGAGGAATGGTCTGAATTTTAGGATTGCCAGTTTTACTGCCAGCATTTCTTTTTGGTTTATGTGCAGGTGCAGCTGGTCCTGAGTCCACAGTCCTTGTACGCATTTGTCCAGCATGTGTGCCCCCCATCCTAGGTCTGAGGCATCCGTAGTGATGGTTTGGTTTGCTCGAAAGTTGTGGAAGGGTAAGCCTGGGTTTGACTGGCATGCCCGAGCCCACCAGAGGAACTCCTGTTTTAAGCATGGGGTTAGTGGTATTTCTGTTTCTAAGCTGTGCCTGTGTTGAGACCATAAATTCTTTAGGTACCACTGTAACTTTCTCATATGCAGTCTGGCATGTGGGACCAAGATTATGCATGATGCCATGAAGCCCAAGGCCTGCAGAACTTTTCTTGCTGTTAGTTTGTTCTGCTTTGTTAATGCTAAGAAGTAAAGAGGGAGTTCTTTTTGTTTTTCTGCAGTTAGGAATGCCATCTGTTTTACTGTGTCCAATTCCGCGCCCAAGAATGTTCTTGTCTGGGATGGGATCAGCCTTGACTTTTGAAAATTGACTGTGTATCCCAGGGCTTGTAGCAAGTAAATGACCCTTTGTAAATCTGTTGTCAGCTTGCTTTTGTTGTCCGCTTGTAACAGGCAGTCGTCCAGGTATGGATAAATTTGAATTCCCTGTACTCTGCAGTGAGCGATTACTGTTGCCAGGCATTTTGTGAATACTCTTCATAGAGTTTCATAGATTAGTATTAAGCTAACTGCCCTTGCAAGCCATTTTACTCTGGGTGCAGTAGATAAGCCAAAGGGCAATGCTGAGAATTGATAATGCTCTGATCCTGCAAGAAATCTGAGGTATCTTCTGCAATTTGGTCGAATGGGGACGTGCAGGTATGTCTCCTTGAGATCTAGAGTTACCAGCCAACACTCCTTGCCCAGCATGGGAAGAAGTTGCTGTAGGGTCAGCATTTTGAATTTTGGGACAATGATGTATGTGTTTAAGATGGACAGGTCGAGAATAGGTTTCCAGTTTTTTTCTTTTCCTGGTACTAGGAATAGTCTGGAGTAGAATCCTTTGCCCTGTTCTGTTATTGGCACCCTTTCCACAGCTCTCATCTTTATTAATTCCGCTATCTGGTGCAGGGCTTCTATTTTTGATTTGGGGGCAGGTTTGGCATTCCTCTTTTTACTGGCAAAGTGTGGAAGTGGAACCGGTAGCCTTGGTCTATGGTTTGCAAAATCCACTTGTCTTTTGTAATATAGTGCCAATTTTTCGAGAATAAGGCTAACTTTCCGCCTAATGGTGCTGCTATTTGCTCCCTGGTAGGCGGAGATAGAGCCAAGTCACTGAGATTGTCCTGTTGTAGTGGCAGTGGTTGTGTCTGTGCCTCGGTTATTGCCTTGCCACTGTAGTCCTCTGTAGGCACCTCCTCTGGATTGATTTCTGCCCCTAGAGCGTCTGTTCCTGCCCCTTTGGGATCTTGTGGAGTCAGGAAAGGACCAATTTTTGGCAGGCCAGTTCCTGCTAAACCTTGGGGGCTGAACCTGTAGGAAATCTTTAACTGTTTGTACAGATTTTGCCTTCTCTTCCATTTTCTTCATTACCTGCTGGGCAGGTTCCCCAAATAGACTGGCCTTATCCATAGGAGCATCCAATAGCTTCGCTTTAACATGATCCGGCAAGACCTGTTCTTTCAACCATGCATGCCTTCTTATCACTGTGCCAGTCATGGCTGATCTAAATGAAGCCTCCAGTGCATCAGCCACATTTTAAAGAATGGTTACTAACCTGTTGGATGTTATTCACCATTTCTAATACATATTTCTTATCTAAAGATTCATCAGAGGACAGCTTTTTAATTAACTGATCAAGCATAAACTCTTGGTATTGAATCATGTGAAACTGACAATTTAAAGCTCTAGCTGAGAGAGTAGCAGAGGTGTAGACTTTTTTCCCCCATCTCTCTAAGGACCTGGATTCCCTTTCCGAGGGAATAGGGTTTTTTGCTGTGGTCGAGGCTACTGCCTTAGGCCCCTGGGATATAGTTTCGGGGTCTGCAAGTGGGGCCTTGTATGGGTGGTGATGAGTGTCTGGCACCCTGTAAAATCTATCTGGTTTGGCAGGGGCTGGAGGTAAAGAATCAGGTGCAGTGCAGACATCAGTAAATGCATCGTCCACAACAGGTAGGACAGGAGGTATAGCTAAGGGCCTATGTTGTGGTAAGTGCAGAAAGGTCCTAAGCCTTTTTCTTGAATCTGAGAAATCTTGTCCCTGCCATTGGAATTGTTCTCTCATGGCATGTAAGGTTTCCCCAAAGGAGAATTCCTCTGGTGGAGAGGCAGCTGGAATGGATTCTTCAGCATCTGAATCTTCATAATTGGAAAAAGGAGCCTCTGGCTGGTCTGTAATGTTGGAGTCATCCGCGGAATCATCAGAGGACACAGGCTCGGGGGGCTCTGCTCTAGGTCTCTTGTCTGGTGGCTGAGAGGCCCTGTCTGGGTGAGATTGGGATCCCCTAATTAATGATATTAAATCTTCTGCCAGAGTAAGCATTTGTGAACTAGAAGTGGGCCTGAGTGAGGGTGGTTTAACAGGCACTGATTTAGCTGATTTGGCTGCTTTAGCCCTGGCAAAGGCCTTAATAGACATGGCTGCAGGAGGCCTAGCAGCACCACGTGCTGGGGTAGAGATATCCAAGGGGATGGTGTCTGAAAGATCAGTAGGAACCACAGTTGTAGGCAAAATTTCTGAGGCTGATTCAGGTAAGGTAGCAGGAGTCTCAGTAGTAGTCATGGATTCGGCTGAAGATTGACCAGTTTTCTCGGTTTCGGCCGAAACCGAGACACTCCCGGCTTGCTTAACCGTGGTTTCGGCCGAAACCGTGGACCGCGAGTGTCGGTCTTTTTCTTTGCGTTTTTTAACAATTTGGGTAGTCGGAGGATCCGACGGCATAATGTATGCAAAATCTGAGCCGAAAAACTGTTCAGCAAACTCCGACCCGGCCTAAGCGTTCGTCGGTTGAAGGAAGCACAGGCCGAGCAGGCTGCTACGTCGTGGTCTGGGCCTAAGCAAGGCAAACAGTAAGAGTGGAAATCTTTATGAGGTATTTGTTTCCCACAAGTTAAACAGTTATTGACTTTTTCTGACATCGGCTGAGGCAAGAAAGAGTCCCCAACGGGGTAGCTTTTTAGAAGTCTTCGAAGTAGTATTCGGTAGTAGTAATCTCTGGATCTGACCGACCGGCACTTGCGAACAGCTTCTGCTTCGGGCGCCACGCGGCAAGAAAGACTGAGGAAAATGGCGTCGGCTGATGCCTTTATACCCGAAGACCAGCAGAGATGACGTCGGGTGAAGTGCGACATCAGCCGAAGCCAGACCCGGACTTTGGAATCCGGCCGACTGAAGGGCTGCCTGACGACAGGACAACCCATTTGTTATGACTGCAGATGCATCCATGAAGGACATCAGTCTTGAGTAGAATCCCTGCCCTTGTTCCTGAGGAGGAACCTTTTCTATTGCTTTGATTTGTAGCAATTTTGAAACTTGTATGAGTGCCTCTGCCCTTTGATTTTGTGGCAGGTTTGGCATGCCTTGTCTTGTTGGTAAGGTATGGAAGTGGAACCTGTAACCTTTGTCTATTATGTCCAGAATCCATTTGTCCTTTGTTAAAACGTGCCAATTTTTTGAAAATAAGGATAATTTTCCGCCTAAAGGTGCTTCTCTTTGAGCCTTGGTCGGCGGTGTCAAAGTCAAGTCATTGTGATTGTCCCTGTGGAGCAGTAGAAGTCCCTGCGCCACTTCTCTGATTAGTCGGTTGCCATTGGCGCCCTGTAGGAGCCTCGGTATTGCCCTCTACCTCGAGCACGCCTGTTTTTCCCCTTTGGAACTTGTCAGTGTCTGGAAAGGACCAATTGTTCCAAGGCCAATTCCTGCTGAACCTTGGTGGCTGAACCTGGAGGAAATCTTTGACTGTTTGTACTGATTTAGCCTTTTCCTCAATTGATTTCAACACATCCTGAGCATTAGCACCAAATAGCTTGTGTTTTTCCAGAGGTGCATCTAGAAGCTTTACTTTAACATGGTCTGGCAATGCCTGTTCTTTCAACCAAGCATGTCTACGTATGACGGCCCCTGTCATAGCTGCCCTACATGAAGCTTCCAATGCATCATAACCACACTGAAGAAAATGATTGCTAACCTGCTGAGTATTATGCACCAAATCCTGCAAGGCCTTTCTATCTAAAGGCTCAGGAGAGGCTAACTTTCTCTGCAAATCATCCATCAAGAAATCCTGATACTGAAACCTATGAAAAAGACAGTTAAGTGCCCTCATGGCAAGGGTGGTTGAGGTACAAACTTTTTTGCCCCACCTCTCCAGGGACCTAGATTCCCTGTCTGCGGGCAAAGGATTTTTGGCCGTGGAAGTGGCCACTCCTTTGGGCCCCTGGGAAATAGTTTCTAGATCAACAGAATGGGCCTTAAAGAGATGTTTATGAGTTTCAGGAACCCTGTAATATCCGTCTGGCTTGACAGGAGCAGGAGGGAGAGAATCAGGAGAAGCACTCGAATCTGAGTACACATCATCCAATACATCTAACACTGGGGGTATAGCTAAAGGCCCGTGCTGGGGTAACTTAAGGAAAGTACGAAGCCTTTTCCTGGAGTCGGAGAAATCCTGGCCCTGCCACTGAAAATGCTCTCTCATGGAGTGGAGAATTTCCCCGAAAGAATATCCTCAGGGGGGGAGGCAGAGGGAATAGATTCATCAGCATCCGAATCCTCGTAGGCCTGGAAGGATTCTTCCTGGGAATCTGAATGGCCTGAGTCACCAGAGGCTTCATCTGAGGAAAGGGTATCTGTCTGCTCAACCCTAGGCCTTTTGCCTGCAGGCAGCTGAGAACCTCTGTCTGGATGAGCCCGAGAGCCTCTGATTAAGGAAATTAGATCTGCAGCTAAAGTCATGATCTGTTTATCAGAAGTGGGACCCTGGGAAAAAGATTTAGGAGGGTGAGACTTAGCCTGGCTGGCAGCCTTAGCACGTGTGTAAGCCTTGATGGACATAGACACCGGAGGCCTAGCTGCCCCACGTGCAGGAGTAACTTTGTCCACCTGTATGGTGTCAGGCAAATCTTGGGCTTCGGTTTCAGGAGGAAAAACAACCGGCACCGGGGTAGCCTGCGGGACCAAGTGTGCGGTAAAGCGGTGTCGTCGGTCTGGAGCGGTTGAATTACCGCCTCCGAAGAGACCGATGCACCCGCGGTAGGTTTTGGCGTGGTGTCGGTGGAAGTCGCGGGCCGAGAATGTCGGTCCCGGTCCTTTCGTTTTTTGGAAATATGTGATGTCGGTTGTTCCGACGGCATGATATAGGAGTAATTTTCTCCAAAAAAGTCTTCAGCAAATTCTGCCCGGCGCCTGAGTGTGCGCTTATTGAAGCAAGCACAGGCCGAGACGTCGTGGTCTGGGCCAAGGCAGGGCAGGCAGTAAGAATGGAAGTCCTTATGAGGTATTTGTTTACCACAAGACAAACAGTTACTAACTTTTGCAGTTTTATCTGACATCGGCTGAGGCAAGAAAAGGTTTCCCAACGGGGTACTTCGCTTTTTGATGACTTCGGTAACTGAAAACACAGGAGCTGGCCGACTGGCACTTGCGAACTGCTTCTGCTTCGGGCACCGCGCGGCAAGAAAGACTGGAGAAGATGGCATCGGCTGATGCTTTTATACCCCAGCCGCTCTGACGTTGGGGAAGAGGCGACAACAGCAGACACCGGACCCAGACTTTGGAATCCGGCCGACCGAAGGGCTGCCTGAGGCAGGACAACCCATATGTAAGGACTGCAGTTGCATTCTTGAAGGACATCTGTACTATGTTCATCGTATTACACTGCTGCAGTCATTACACTTGGGTAGAATCCCAAAGCTAAGGTTGGGTGGCTGGTCTATAAAGAGTTAGGATTGGCTATGAGGCCCTGCAGAACTGCAGTGGCAAATCCTGCTCTGGATTTAGAGTAAAGAGGCAAGTGGGTAATGCTTGGTAAAGGTGTGCACTGAACTCCAAGTTGCAGCCTCCAAAATTTCCTTGGTAGGTACTCCTCTGAGAAAGGCTGTTGAAGTGGCTGTTGCCCTGGTGGAATGTGGCCTAATGTTATTAGGGACTGATTTTCCATGCTGTGTGTAGCAGTAACGAATACAGTGTCCAATCCACTTGGAGATAGTCTGCTTTGAGATAGCCTTGCCCTCTGTGATCCTGCAGCATATGCTACAAACAGTTGCTCAGTTTTCCTGAAAGCTGTGTGTAGCAGTAACGAATACAGTGTCCAATCCACTTGGAGATAGTCTGCTTTGAGATAGCCTTGCCCTCTGTGATCCTGCAGCATATGCTACAAACAGTTGCTCAGTTTTCCTGAAAGCTTTTGTTTTTCCCAAGCAGAAGCGTAGCTGCCTGTGTATGTCCAAAGAGTGCAGAAGTTTCTCCCCTTTATTCTGGGGGTTTGGATAAAAAGTTGGCAAATGGATGGTTTGGTTAAGAGCCACACTAGATACCACCTTTGGCATAAATGTAGGGTTTGTCCTTAAAGAAACCTTGTCCTGATAAAATTATAAAAGGTTCCACTGCCATTAATGCCTGTAGCTCTGAGACTCTTCGTGCTGAAATTACTGCCAGGAGCAGAGCTGTTTTCCATGATAAAAATTTTAGATCGGCTGTATTGGCTGGCTCAAAAGGTGGCAGGATCAGTTTTTCCAAAACGAAATTGAGGTCCCAAGTTGGTGTTGGTGCTCTCCGGGGCGGTCTTATGTTTTTAGCCCCCCTGAGGTACTGCTTTAGCAAGGGATGAGAGAATAAAGGAGGATCAGTGTTGTAATGTGTTGAAATGGCAGAGGCATGGATCTTAATTGATGAGAAGGATAGGTCTTTGTCCAGCATCTCAGTTAAGTATTGTAAAATCTGAGGAATGTTTGGGACAAGAGGGTCAAGGCTTTGAGCCTGGTTCCAGGCGCAGAATCTCTTCCATTTTTCTGAGTAAGCTTTCCTGGTGCTAGGCCTCCTGACCTCCAAAATGACATCCATAACAGCTTTAAAGAGAGGTGTTGCCTGTTTGACTAATGAATCTGCCATGCAACCAGGTTTAGGGTTTTGAGCTGACCATGCAGGATCTGATTGTTTTTTGTTGAGTCAGAAGGTGTGGAATTTGAGGCAAAATCCATGGTGGGCCTTGAGTTAAGTTCTTTAAGATTGGGTACCAGTGCTGGCGTGGCCAGTCTGGAGCAATCAGGATCATCTGTGGTTTTTCTTGTCTGGCTTTTAGGAGTACCTTTGAAAGGACAGGCAGTGGTGGGAAGGCATAAACTTTTAGGTTTTTCCAGCTGAACGACAGAGCATCCACTTTCCATGCATGTGTGTGATAAGTCCTTGCGCAGAATTTTTGTAGTTGGCAATTCAGTGGAGGAGGCAAAAAGATCTATGTCGGGCATCCACATTTTTGCATTACCATGCTGAAGATTTGTGGATTCAAATTCCATCCGTGAGGGTCCATGATATTTCTGCTTAGATAGTCTGCCAGAGTATTTTTCTTTCCTGGCAGGAATTGTGCTTGCAGATGAACTTGATACGTTAGAGCTGTGTTCCACAAAGGTCATGGCTTGCCTGCATAGGGGATAAGAATGAGTGCCCCCTTGCTTGTTTATGTACCATATTACTGTGGTGTTGTCTATCTTTAATAATAATTGTCCTGGATGCAGAAGGTCCTTGAAAGCTGTTAGGGCATTTTGAACAGCCAACATCTCTTTTTGATTGATGTGAAGATGCATTTGGTCTGTGGTACACTTGCCCTGAATGCATTTTCCTGCCATGTGTGCCCCCAGGCGTAATCCGAAGCATCTGTTAGAGTCGGCCTGGCTGTGGGTAGAGTAAAAGGCTGACCCTTGTTTAGGTGACATGCCTGTGCCCACCATCGAAACTCCTGTTGTAGGCAGGGAATCATTGGTATTACTGCTTCTAAACTGTGACAGTGTTGAGTCCAAACACTTTTTAGGTACCACTGTAATTTCCTCATACGCAGTCTGGCATATGGTATTAGTAGTATGCAGGATGCCATGAATCCCAGGGCCCTCAGAATTTTTCTTGCAGGGAGATGGGACTTTTTTGCCAGTAATTGAAAATATTGAGTTAGATGAACTTGTTTGCCTGGCGTGAGATAAGCCATCTGGGCCGTTGTATTTAAGCTGGCACCCAGGAATATAATCTGTTGTGAGGGCACTAGTTTTGACTTCTTTTCGTTTACTGTGTACCCTAGAGAAATTGGCAACCTTTTTACAAATGCCAGATGCTTTAGAAGAATGTCCTTTGTCTCTGCTTGAATGAGGCAGTCGTCCAGGTATGGATATATTTGAATTCCTTTTTGTCTGCAAAATGCAATTACTGGTGCCAGGCACTTTGTAAAGACCCTGGACACAGTAGATAAGCCAAAGGGCAGTGCAGAGAATTGGTAGTGCATTGTACCAGCTTTGAATCTGAAGTATCTTCTGCAATTTTGTCTGATAGGGACATGCAGGTATGCCTCTTTGAGGTCCAGAGTAACAAGCCAAGCCTTCTTGCCCAGCATGGGTAGAAACTGCTGTAATGTCAACATTTTGAATTTCGGAATATCCAGGTAAGTATTTAGAGTTGAAAGGTCTAGTATGGGCCTCCAGGCCTTGTCCTTTCTGGGGACCAGGAAGAGTCTTGAGTAAAATCCTTGTCCTTGTTCCTGTTGTGGTACTTTTTGAATAGCTCTCATGTCCATGAGGGCTGAAATTTGTTTTTGTGCCTCTGCCCATTGATTTTGTGGCAGGTCTGGCATTCCTTTTAGCCTTGGTAAAGTGTGAAAGTGGAACCTGTAACCTTGAGACACAATATTCAGAACCCATTTGTCTTGGGTGATTGTTTGCCAGTTTTGAGAAAAAAGTGCTAGTTTTCCCCATAAGGGGGCTGCCAAAAGGGAAGTGCTTGGCATACGAAGGGGGAAGTCATTGGGACCGTTTCCTGTACGGATGAGACTTGTCCTCACCTCCTTTTGGGGTTGAGGTGCCCCACTGTCGTTGTCTGTTAGAGCCTTGAGGTTGAGATCTGCCTCTTGGGCGTCTGTATCTGCCTCTCTGTGGCCTGTCTGACACTGGAAAGGACCAATTCTTTGCTGGCCAATTTCTGCTAAATCGAGGTGGCTGTACCTGTAAGAAATCCTTGACTGTTTTCATAGATTTAGCTTTATCCTCCATTTTCTTTAACACCTCTTCTGCCTTAACACCAAACAAGGTATCATGCTGTAAAGGAGCATCCAATAATTTTGCCTTAACATGATCAGGTAAACTCTGTTCTTTTAACCAAGCATGTCTTCGAATCACAGAACCTGTAACTGCGGCTCTACAAGAGGCCTCTAAAGAATCAAAACCACATTGCAGAGTATGTTTTCCCACCTGTTCAACTGCATGCAATAAATCCTGCATTTCTTTACAGTCAGGAGCTTCTGAGCTTGCAAGCATTTTCTGTTTTAACTGTGCCATTAAATACTGTTGGTACTTAAGCATGTGAAACTGGCAATTTAAAGCCCTTATTGCTAAAGTTGCAGACGTGTAAACTTTCTTCCCCCATCTATCCAAAGCTCTGGAATCTCTGTCAGAGGGTACTGGATTTTTTGCAATGGAAGCCTTAACCCCTTTTGGACCCTGGGAAATGGTTTCTGGATCAGCAGAAGGGTTTATATAAAGAAACTTGAGAGTCAGAGACTCTATAATACCTATCTGGCTTGGCTGATGCAGGGGGCAAAGAATCAGGAGATAAGCTGGATTCAGAGAACACATCATCCACAATATCTAGCACAGGCGGAATAGCCAGGGGTCTGTGCTGAGGCAATAAAAGGAAATCCCTGAGCCTCTTCTTGGATTCTGAATAATCCTGACTTTCCCAATGGAAATGCTCCCTCATGGTATGTAAAGCTTCCCCAAAAGAATAATCCTCAAGAGGAGAGGCTGAAGGAATAGATTTGTCAGTATCAGAGTCCTCATAGAGGGTAGAGAGTATCCCTGGTCTGAAGAGGAATCAGAGGAAATGGAAACCTGATCAGAGGAATCATAGTCTGTATCTTGCCTAGGCCTTTTCTCAGGAGGTGGATGGGAACCCCTGATTAGAGTAATGAGGTCTTCGGCCATTTTAAGCATCTGTTTCTTAGGCATGGAGGACTGTCTAGGAGAATGCTGTACTTGCTTCTTTGTCTTTAATGGTACTTTTGTCTTGGCTGTTGCTTTAATGGTAAGTTGTGAAGGTCTGAAAACACCCTCAGAAGCCAATGCCAGCTCGGCGGCTCCGGACCCATCTGAGGGATTAGTTTCCATAGGCCCAATACCTCGAGTTTCCAGAGGCCTAGTTGTCTCCACATGGGAGTTGGAGGTGGCCTGTGGCTCCGAGGTAGCGGGTGTCAGGGGCTGCGAAAGCGCCTCACTGAGAACTGGCAACTGGCCTAGAAGAGGTTTCGTCGTCAGTTTTGGACCTCGGATGCCTGTCTTTATCCTTGTCTTTGCATTTTTTCGGAATTGGGTTAGTCAGATGATCCGACGGCATAGTATAATTGAACCTTCAGCCAAAGTAGTGCAAAGCAAAATCAAAATGTTGTTTTATAGTGCGTTTGTTAACTCTAGCACAAAACCGACAACTAATGATGTCGTGATCAGGGCCTAGGCATGGAATACAGTAAGAGTGGAAGTCCTTATGAGGTATTTGCTTCCCACAAGAAATACAGTTATTAACTTTTTCTGACATCGGTCTGAGGCAAGAAAAAAGTTTCCCCAACGGGGTACTTAGCTTTATTGAAGACTTCGGATCTGAAATTCGACTTAGAAAATCTCAGGGGTAGGCTGACCGGCACTTGCGAACTGCTTCGGGCACCGCACAGCAAGAAAGACTGAAGAAAATGGTGTTGGATGCATCTTATATACTCCTGGCACACTGACGTCAGGGAAGAAGCGACAGCAACTGAAGCCGGACCAAGACTTTGGAACTCTGGCCGACTGCGGGACCGCCTGACGACAGGATAACCCTAGTGTAATGACTGCAGCAGTGTAACATGATGATCATACTTGAAGGTGGAAAACCGGTCACACATCTCTTAAACAAGTTGGGTACACATAAATGTGGAAGCTGTCATTATTGTGTCATCAATGAAGGTGAGAAAATATATTTGAAAAGTAGAGGCAAAATTATCACCACTAAAGGATTTGCAAATTGCAATACTTGTGGTTTGGTATACATGGTGACCTGTGAAGCATGTGATTCCTTTTATATAGGGAAAACCGAGAGAAGGTTGAGACAAAGGGTGTATGAGCACCTATATGACGTAAGGAAGGAAAACACTAACAACGCTTTGTTTAAACATACTTTAACATGTAAATCTGCAAAATTCCTATTCTTCGTCATAGAGGTATTACCTCCCAATCTCAGGGGTGGTCTTTGGGAGGCCTCTAGAATACAGAGAGTTATTTTGGCAATTAATGCTTGAGGCTAGCAGTCACCCAGGTTTAAATGAAATGCTCTCTCTAAAACCTGTATTAAAGTTGAGATCAGCCAAGTTATAACCACTCAGCCATATATCAGTTGTACTTGTGTGTATATATATATATATATATATATATATATATATATATATATATATATATATATATATATATATATACACACACACACATATATATATATATATATATATACACACACACACACACACACACACATATATATATATATATATATATATATATATATATTTATACACATTTTAATATTTTTCATACATACATTTTTATATGTTTTTCAAATATTTTGCACACAGGTACATTTTTTATGTATTAATTAAAATGTTTTTTTAGAGCATACAATATTTATATACATTTTTACTATGTATTTCTGCCTGTAAAGTTTTTGTTTCACCACTAGATGGTGATATAGTTTCTTTGATTTTTTAAGAAATCTGCAATTTCAACAACAAGGATGTTAACTGAATGTATTAACATTTTAATTAGTTCGGAGACACCATTGGTAGATTCAAATAACATCGGACTTATAAATTTAGCAAACAGAGCACTGTTTAGCTTTTCTGATTAAGTGCATGTTGACGAAAACACGCTGAGAACTGTAGCAGCGTTATTGTTTTTGTTTCTGTTCTGTGAGGTTTGTTCGTGGGGAGAAAATAAACATCTCTTGCTGATCTGCTGTGCCTGTCTTTTGAGTTTACCAGTGCGAGTTTGGGCACATTGACCACTTATTTTTATTTACAAATACAGATAAACTTTATAGGCACTACTGTTAAATGAAATGCCAGCTTTCAATAGGTAAGCCACGGTGGTACAATGGTAGCGTTGTTGCCTCACAGCAAGAGGTTCTCCTGTTCAATTCACGGCTGGAGAGCCTTCTGTGTGGAGTCTCTGCATGTCCTCCCCGCAGTCAAGTGGCCTCCGAAAGACATGCGTGAATGGGCGTGCCTTTGCTGAAGGTTGGGCGTCGGGCTGGCAACTCGGCACCATAAGAAATCCACTGCCAATCATTAGCGGACCGGAGTTCTGCTGTGACAACCCCTAACCGGGAAAAGCCGAAAAGACAAACAGCTTTCAATAGGTATGTAGAGTTATTAAAACATGGCATGCATGGTCTCCAATGGTACAAAGGCTCTGCTAGGCATACAGAAAATACACTGTCCTTATTAATCCCACTAGAAGCAAGCTATATTAGCATCATTTTTTCTAATACAGTACTGGTACACATCTGATTTTAGCAAACACCAACCTAACGTATATTGCTTGCTTACCTTGCTATGTTTTCTTGGCAGTAAAGTCAAAAGGTTCAACACATATTACAACTGCTACCACAGTTATAAAGATATGGACAAACATACAGCTAGAAACTCTAGCGGGAAGACAGACTTGGAGAGTTTACTTTGAAAGGAGTCACAAAGGCACCAAACATTTTCTGCAGTGAGACTATAGTTTACCTGAAATGGTGTGAGGCTGTGCAAAGGCAGTAAGTGGCCTGGTCCCAGTGGCTGCAACTGACTCAGGTATCCCAAAGTTGCCATATCTCTTAATATGTTGCTGTGGCAAGACCTGTAAAATATATATATTTATGCATTCCTGTTTGTTAACTCAAAGCTCCACTTAGCAAAACCCTGTTTACAGGACAAGATCCTGGCAGAAAAAAACTCCATAAATGAGAAATAATGCATGGTATAGTTAAACAAGTGTACAGAGCAAAACCATGTCTAACACATACATATGTGCAAAAATAGTGCAGACAACCTTAATAACAAAATAATGCAGACCGTAAAAACTAACTGAGAAGCATACCTGAATTCTCTACAAACAAAAATAAAACATATCTAAAAGCAGCTGGAAATAGAAGTTATGTCCTTACCATAACGTTCCATGTGGAGTGTTCATCTCGCCTTTGTTCTTACACCTGGGTTCGGAGCCGATCCTCGGCTCCGTGTCGGCCGCTTGACAAAGCTCTGCATCGAGAAGAAGCTCGAGACCAACCTAACTCCCACAATCCCCCTCTGCCTTTACCTCAGATCTAGTTTGCAAGCAAACCAGCAGAGAACAGAAGATAGCATAACACTTTCATACCAAACAAGAAAACCTATTTACATAGCACAACAACTGCTCAAGGCAGAGGCAGGAGAAACAAACCAGGCACCTAAATTGGACGTTCTTCCTAAGGGTGGGAGGGTGGGAATGTAAGAACAAAGGCGAGATGAACACTCCACATGGAACGTTATGGTAAGGACATAACTTCTATATGTGAGAGTGTTCAATCTCGCCGTTTGTTCTTACACCTGGGTAGCGGCCCCAGCTCCGTGTTCCTGAGGAACTCAGGGAAGAACGTTCCTGAGCACAGTGGAACCAAAGGTTGCCCTGTCCCTAGAAATCCTGTCCACTTTGTAATGAGAAATGAAGGTATGTGGTTTAGACCAAGTGGCAGCCGCACAAATAGTGTCTAACGGTAGGCGAGCTGCATGAGCCAGGGATGTAGATACTGATCTTGTAGAGTGCCCTTTGGGCTTGACAGGTAAAGTTTGCTCAGAGGCAGAATAGACAAAAATAATACAGTCAGAAAGCCATTTGGACAGGGTTTGTTTTGTAACTGCCATACCCATCTTGGTGTCTGAAAAGGCCACAAAGAGCTGGTCTGTTTTCCTGTGATCCTTTGTTCTGTCCAAGTAAAATCTGAGTTGTCTATGAACATCTAACTTGTGTAACATATATTCCAATTTATTGGAGTGGTTCTTGAAAAATGTGGGCAGTTCAATGGACTGATTAATATTATTAGTGGAGCAAACTTTGGGAAGAAAGGATGGATTAGTGCGAAGAGAAACTCTGTCAGGGTGGAAAATTAAATAAGGATGTTGAACTGAAAGAGCCTGAAGCTCCGATACCCGTCTGGCCGATGTGATAGCCACCAGAAAGAGGGTCTTCCATGACAAAAACTTCAAAGGACAGGAAGAGGCTGGTTCAAAGGGTGGTAGCATCAGCTGTGACAAGAGAAGGTTCAAGTTCCAAGGTGAAGTAGGACTTCTAACCGGTGGTCTAATACAGAAAGATCCTTTTAGAAAGGCCTTACAAAGTCTGTGAGCCATAATAGGAGCCCCACTTTCTCCCACATGGAAATTCGATATGGCAGCTAATTGCACTCTCAACGTGGCTGGAGAAGCCCCTTGGTGGAACAATTTGGTTAAAAACTCCAAGACCTTATTCAGAGGCACTACTAAGGGATCCAATTGTTGTGTAGGTTGCCCAATGCACAAAACGCTTCCATTTACTGGTGTAAATCTTTGTAGTGGATGCTTTATGAGAAGCCACCAGAATATTTTGAACTGCAGGGGATAGAATCTCAGACCTGGCTAAGAAGGGAAGCGGAGCAGCCAAGCTGCTAGTTTGAGGGAGAGAAGCGATGGGTGGAGAGCCCCTGACGAGTGGGTCAGTAGATCCGGCTCTGGGTCCAGGATCCAGGGTTCCCGCATTTGGTGTGCTAGAAGAAAGGGAAACCATATTTGACGAGGTCAGAATGGGGCAATGAGGATAATTGTCCTTTGCAGGTTGCTGGCTTTCTGCAGAAACTTTGAAATCAGGGGAACAGGAGGAAAGGCGTACAGGAGACCCGGGGCCAATCGTGAACTAGAGCGCCCTTGGGACTTCCCCTGGAGGGGGCAATAGGGCAAAATAGCTTCTGCATTTGGCGTTCATTGGAGACGCAAACAGATCGCAGGAAGGCTGGCCCCACTTGCGAAAAATCTCCTTCGCAACTGACTGTTTGAGGGACCACTCGTGAGGTAACAGGATGGCTCTGCTCAACCTGTCCGCTATGACGTTGGATAACCCCGGGATGTGCGTTATGCTAGAAAGCGACCCGTGGACTCTGCCCATTGCCAGATTCTCATGGCCTCTCTGCATAGTTGGTAAGACTTGGTTCCCCCTTGCTTGTTTATGTACCAGACTACAGACATGTTGTCTGTCTGGACTGCAATTGTCCCTAGAGGAAGAAGGGGAGCAAAGTATTGCAACGCTAGAAACACTGCCCTCAACTCCAGAACATTGATATGCAGATTGTATTCCAAATTGGTCCATTCGCCTTGGACTGTCTGTCCCTGAAAGATGCCCCCCCACCCTATCAGGGAAGCGTCCGTGGTCACCGTTGCTGTTGGAGCGGGTAGCACGAATGGTCTTCCGCTGGAGAGGTTGCAAGTTCGAAGCCACCAAGCCAGGTGCGATTTGCATATGTTTGTGATATAGATCTCGTGTCAGGGGTAACTTTTGGAACGACCATTGTGCAAACAGAAGCCATTGAAGAACTCTCATGTGCAGTCTTCCCAAGGGTATCGCAATTAGAGAAGCTGCCATGAGGCCCAAAACCTTCAGAACCAGTTTCGCTGGGGATTTTCTGGATGAGAGAAGAAGAGATATATGGCTTTGTAGGGAGGTTATCCTTTCTGGGGGAAGCCTTAGAATTAAGCAATGCGTATCCAATTCTGCTCCTATGAATGAGATATGCTGTGATGGCTGTAGTAAAGATTTTTCAAAATTTACGGAAATTCCGAGATGAACACAAAGTTGTAGTGTGTAATCCCTGGCCTGAATCAGTCGACGCTCGGTGGTGGCAGAAAGGAGCCAGTCGTCCAGATACGGAAACACCCTGAATCCGAGACATCTCAAGTGAGACGCTACCACTGCCATACGTTTGGTGAAGACCCTGGGGGCTGAGGTCAGACCAAAGGGCAGGGCTCGAAACTGAAAGTGACTGGCTCCCAGCCAGAAGCGCAAGTGATCCCTGGACACCCTGGCCATTTTGATGTGGTAGTATGCGTCCTTTAGATCTATTGAGCACATCCAGTCGTCCTTCTGTAAATATGGAAGGATCGATTGAAGCGTGACCATTCGGAACTTTTCTTTCTTGATGAAGGTGTTGAGTTTGCTTAGGTCCAGAATAGGCCTCCAGTCCCCTGTCTTTTTTGGAACTAAAAAGAACCTTGAGTAAGTTCCGAATCCTCTTTGGTCCGCTGGGACTGGTTGGATGACTCTTTTTTTCTAGCAGCTTTGAAACTTCTGTAGCTGCAGGGCCTCGCAGACGGGGCGGCACATCTGGGAGTCTTTTCTGTGGAATTGGGGGCAATAGAAAGGGAATTTTGTAGCCTCTGGTAACAACGCTTTTTACCCAATTGTCTGATGTAAGATTTTGCCAGGCCTGAGGGTACAAAGCTAATCGACCACCGACTGCCTCCAGAGCAGGACAGTCGGGCCTCCTCTCAGGAGTGCTGAAAAGGTTTCCCGGGGAGTGTATCCCTGTCACCTTGGTTTTGCGGACCCCCTCTGCCGCCAGGGCGACGTCTTCACCTCTACCCCCTCCTCTGCCTCTGGAGGGGGTATCACCCTGTGCGCCTGGAAAAGAACCCTGGGGTTTTCGAAACCACATTTTTCCACCAAGTTGCCCTTTGCGGTATGGTCTGGATGGGGTGGAAAAACGGACTCCGACAGCAGACAGAGTCTTTCCCTCTTGCTCACACCGGGTAAGGGTCTCCTTTACTTTAGGGCCAAAGAGAGTGGCACCATCAAATGGGGCGTTAGTAAAGGAAGACTTGAAGGCTTCCGCAAATGAACATAAGCGCATCCAGGACTGCCTACGAAGAGCAATCGCTGAAGCTGCTGCCCTACTCGATCCTTCGGCTGCGTATGAGATCAGCCTCATGGACGAGTTTACAATAGAAGTTAGGGTATTGAGATGTGCTGTAACCTTCTCCGAGACAGCAGCATCTGTAGTACCCTGGAGGGTATCTCCCAACTCTTTGATTAGATCCCTCTGTAGACGTGTAAAATGGGTCAAATAGTTCAGGGATCGCATAGAAAAAGCCGCTGAACTAAAAATGCGCTTCCCATATCTATCCATAGTCCTAGAATCTCTATTAGGTGGATGGACAGATGAGGAAGATTCCGACATCTCCTTTTTCGTGGCCGCTGCCACCACCATAGCGTCCACTGGCACTCCCTTTGTCAGATAAGCCTTATCTTGGGGGGGCAGTAATAAATTTGTTAGGCTTTCTAGGGACTGGCTCCACTGTGTCAGGTGTGTCCCACGCGCTTCGAGCAATCAGCTCCATTAACTCATCGAATGGCGGAGTGACCCAGGAGGAGGAAGGGCGAGCACCGAATGCCTTCAGCAAGACTGACTCATCCTCAGAAGGGGGGAGGGATTGCCAATCACCTCTCTGCTTTAGGATCTCCAGGATGTCAGAAAAGGAGACATCCTCCGAGGGTGATTTTGGGGACCCTTCTGACTCATCTAAGTCAGTGTCCGATGTCAATGATTCTTGTGGAGAATCTAAGTGTCTCCTCTTATACAATCTTTTCCTCGGAACTTCCTCGGGGCATCCAAGAAGCCTCCGAGGAAGAAGGGGCACCCTCTAGGGGTGGCTGAGACACTGGTGCTCGACGCTTAGATGTAGCCGTGGGTGCAGAGGAGGATAACGGCCCTTTATGGGAAGGAGAAGCTGTTTCTGCTGAAGTGGTTGTCTGAACAGACAACACCTTCCTCATGAGTTCAAGGCCCCGGGTCCCGAGTCGAGACATCCCCAGTTCCGAAGAAGTCGGAGGAATTCCCGAGACAGGCACGAAGGCATCGACCCGAGGACGGAGCCGAGTCGATCCGAGCCGAGGCCCGAGAGGGCGTCGGAACCGAAATATCGGTCCGACTCAGTCCCGGACCCAAGGATGGATCTTCGGCTCCGAGACTCCGGTACTGGATCCGACGGAGTCGAGGTGAACGGTACCGACCGAGAAAGGGACGGCTCCGGTACCGAGGGCTCCACAATCACCAGGTCAGCCTCTCCGGCTCCAAGACTGGATAGGCATCGGAGGAGGAACAGGTGGAGATAAGGGAAGGCCTTCGAGTCTCGACACCAACTGGGAGGAGACAGAAATGAGTTTGGACAAGGCTGTATTCTCCATCAATTTCTGCACCACACGGTCTACATCGGTGTCGGAGAGGGGCCTGGAAGAACGCGTCGAAGGAATCGAAGACGGAGCCGACCTCAAAAGTGCCGGAGGAGGGAGCTCCGTCACCGGTTCCAAGACTCGAGGCTCGGTAACTGACAACAGTTCAACACTCGGCCCCAAGTCTGTGGAACCGGTGATCGAACTTTGAATGAAGAGCTCGGAGCCGATGACTTGGGCTCCGACGTCTTCGATTCCTTCAAGGATTTAGATGCCTGGTCTGATGCATCCAGAGCCTCTTGGAATGCAGGCTTCAAAGACCCTATCCATAAGTTTCCTCGCCTATCTGTCATGACCCTTCCACTGAAAGAATGACAGATAGAGCAGTCTTCCTGCAGATGGAGAGGGCCAAGACAGTAGACTTGAGGAACTATGATTGTCTGTGACAGACATCTTCTGTCCACACTGGCACCTTTTGAAGCCTGATTTAGCTTTCTCTGACATGGTAACAAATTCCAATCCAGAAAACAGTGAAAAACCAGTAGTAATGTCAAATCCAGCAAAGAAGTCAAATCCAGTAATATTTGTCAAATCCAGAAACTTAAGTCACATCCAATAGTCAAATCCAGTTAAGGGTGGGGTAGGCCCCGAGGGAAACTCAAAAGTATATGAGTGTATATAAAACTTATATATGGAACCGAGAAACCCTCGATACACTACTCACACATACACACAGTCAATCTGAGAACTTGTATAGAAAAACTAATGAAGAATTATAAGAAATAATCAATCTTATCTTTCAGGTGGTCCGAGCTCATCAAAATGATGCGATCTCTGCAGCGGCAAACTAGATCTGGGGTAAAGGCAGAGGGGGATTGTGGGAGTTAGGTTGGTCTCGAGCTTCTTCTCGATGCAGAGCTTTGTCAAGCGGCCGACACGGAGCCGAGGATCGGCTCCGAACCCAGGTGTAAGAACAAACGGCGAGATTGAACACTCTCACATTATGTCCCATAAGGATTAAGAATGGCTAATACAGTAGAAACAAAGTATAAGGTTTATACTCTTGCAGGGTAAAATAAAATTAATGTCTACATGGAATCGGATGGTAATAACAATGAAAGGACAGACAAAGCAAACACAACTGAAAAATAAAATGAAAAAAATGAACAATGAAGAAAGAACAGGACATGTTACATGTTGTCAGTGAAGGTAAAAGGTGCGGTTAAAGAGCATTTTTCAAATCTGGTACAAATTTAATAAACCTTTATGGTAGTTTAGTGCAGAGGATTAAAGAAGTGAGAGCTGCTATGGAGCTTCATTCTGAGAATATCTCTGTCTCCATTTGCCTATTGTGCTTTCCCAAAAAAGAAAATGACATTCTCTTATTGCACACCGACCACAATTCCTTCCATGGCACATGGGGAAGGGCGGGACATGCAGCAAAATTCTCCTGAAAGACTGGGTGATGGTCACTCCACAACCACCACTCTGAGGACATGACTGCAATGAAATGGCCAAACAGTTACCAAATATGGAAGCATGGGGTAAATTACACTGGGATGATGTCTGATGGAGAGAGAGAAAGAGCAATAATACCATTTAATGAGGAATGGATCATCACAATAATACCATTTAATGAGGAATGGATCATCACAGTAATACCATTTAATGAGGAATGGATCATCACAGTAATACCATTTAATGAGGAATGGATCATCACAGTAATACCATTTAAATGGATCATCACAGTAATACCATTTAATGAGGAATGGATCATCACAGTAATACCATTTAATGAGGAATGGATCATCACAATAATACCATTTAATGAAGAATGGATCATCACAGTAATACCATTTAATGAGGAATGGATCATCACAATAATACCATTTAATGAGGAATGGATCATCACAATAATACCATTTAATGAGGAATGGATCATCATCACAGTAAACGCACTTTCCCCATTTTCTACATGGGGTCAGGGCATCACATCAACTGTCACAATCTCTCTCAACTGGATACCACTTTCATCCCTTCAACAGTCATGCATGACTACTGCAGGTCTTCTCTCACACAACCTATTTATCTCTCTTTGCTCAATGCCCTCGTTTCCTCTTGCCTTCTTCCATCCTATCCCAAATCATCATCACACGATTATCTTCTGCTTTCCTGCATGTCTGCATGGATCACGGTAATCTTTTCTTTTTGACCCTCTCTGCAACTGGATCTACTTGGATTTCTGCATTGATGTCACTTCTTCCTCTGGTCCACTGGTCCGCAGTGTGCATCCTATTACCTACCTCAGACACTTCATCTCCATCACCTCTGACACCCTCATCTGCTCCACCTTTACTGCCCAGATTTTCTGTACCATACAGTAGTACTGGTTACAACTGTTTTGTACACCTTACTTTTCAGCTTCTTGGGCATTCTTCTGTCCTACACTACCCTAAACACTGTGCCAGTTGGCTGCAGCCCCTCTGATTCTAGCTTTGACATCTTCATTCAGACTTCCCTTCTCCTCCACTACCTCTCACAGGTACTTAAAGCTGTTAACTTGTACTATTTTCAATTCTCTCTCAGTTCTCATCTTCTTCCGATTTCCACCATTTGCTGCCATGATCACTGCCCTATCTGTACTCACCTTCATCGCATGTGATTTTAGTTGATTTTAGTTTTGCATTTCATTCCCACAACCTTTGCTAAAGTCCTTCAAAGTCTGCCTGTAATGCCACATCATCAGCATACAGCAACTTTATCTTTTCCTTCAGACATGCTTGCTAAAGTAGTCCATCACCATTAAGAACAGCAGTGGGCTCAGAGCTCAGCCCCGATGCACACCCACTTCCACTAGGAACCCCTCTGCGAGTCTGAACACTGTCCATACTTATGTCTAGTTCCTTGCATACAGCCTGCAATAATTCTACCAATGCTTCTGGGACTTTGAGTTATCACAGGACTGCCCAAATCAGCTTTCATGGGACCTTGCTATATGCTTTCTCCAAGTCTAGGAATGTCCAGTTGGACACTTTCATCTGTTTAAAAAAATTAAAACTACCTGCAGTTATGAGCCTTACTTCCAACACGAGCCAGTTCAGCTTGCATAAGATATTAATTGAAAACTCCTCTCTCTCAATCTCTCTCTGCATGCCCTTGCAGTGGGTCTTTTTTCCCCAACTTTACCTACTGTTAAGCCTACCTGTAGACAAAAATGTAAAAAAAAACTCATACTTTAGTACTGTAACACTAAAATTACAAATGGATTTTCCTACAGCTGATTTACAATTGGGTTCATCCTAACTTCTGTCCCAATTTGTTTTGTTTTTTCCCCCAGAGGCTCATGTGCACAGGGGGAGTGTACATTATGCTAGTGAAAATTGTGATGTCACCTTACACAGTAGGAGCATGTACTTTGCCCCTGAGCTCAAGAATATGCCTCCAACCACTGAGCAAGTATATTCCTTACATATTAAAGAAAAGCAACAATGACACCTACACTGCCAAACTTAAAGGGAACGCCAACAGCCAATGCTGGATGAAGGGACCTTCCTGACACAACAGGACAGGAAGGCATTTGGGACCAACCAAGGAGAGTCTATTCATAGACTAACTGATTAAGAATCATCTGTTAAATGAAACATCAGGGATGCCTTCTTGCTGGGTCTACAATTCAGCTGATGGTCTATAAATCCAAGGGTAAAAACAACCAGAGGTCTGACATAACGTGAAATATTCAAATGGCTGACTCTTGAGCTCCTAGATGCATGTCCTGGACATAACATTTGCGAAAGCTATGAAGTGATGACTAAGTGGCCATGGTAAAGAAGTCTGCAATAAACATTTGTGAAGCAACCCTTGGGAACACCCATGTCTCTAGTTGAATGGCCTCAGACTACAGTATTTTCCAACAAGTAATACACTTCCTGATGTCAAAATATAATATGGTTAGCAGTCCACCGGGTAAAGGTTTGCTTGGCAATAACAACGCTAAAGCTGTTTCATCTTCCAAAATCTGTGTTCTCACTTAATGTAAAATCTGAGGTGATCGTAAACATCCAGGATGTTAAGGGCTCTCTCTTCTTTGCTTTCCATCCCACTGAAGAAAAAGAGATGGATGGAAGGGTTTAGGGACAACGCAGAAACCACTTCTGGCTGAAATGTAACATGATCTTGATGGGATCCTGGTGGATGGTGCATCCGTCAGATCAGCTATGGTTCCCCTACACACACAAACCTGCAATTCACATCCCAACAGCAAAGCATGAGCAGAAAGGACAACCAGAAAACACATCTCCCAAGAAACAGACTTCATCACTTTGATCAGTGCAAGAGCAAAAATGGTAGCCACTGTTCATCACATATTAACTGCCGACAGTAGGTGGGATTATAAAAGCCTGTTCATCACATACGGATTAGTGGCAACAATGGGATCTTGTAATACAGACATACAGCCTAGCAAATAGTTTTGGTCAACAAAAATGTATGTATACCCTTCCAACTAAAAGTTAAACATACAGCAGTATACCCTGCACAGCAGTTACCTTATTTTACAGTTAGAGTAGTTAGGAAACTTGGAAAACAAACTCTGTGGAGAATGGACAGGTGTCAGTGTCATAGGTGAACGAGTACAAAACCAATGGAATTTTGTATACTAATATGTGCAAAGAGGACATTGTAGTAACCTTGTATTAAACTGAAATGCAGTCCACTGAAAATGGAGACAACCAGGTAAGGGCTTGTAGGTGAACAGTATGCAAAAATCAACGAAGTCCACCCTGGATGATCTCAAAACCCAGCTAAAATTGGAAACTGGAGCTGCAGATGAAATGCCTGCGGATTAAGACAGATGAAAAACAGCTTCAAGCTAAAGTAAAGAGAGTAAAGACAAAAGCAGCACCAGCAAAAATGGGAAATGCTGGTCCATTCTCAAAGGCACAAGAGTATTGTTGGGGGGGGGGGGGGTGCAAGCAAACCCTAGATGCCACAGTCGGTAACAAATTGCTTCCTCAGTATAAAAACAGGGAAGACTGAAATGTATTCTAACAACAAGGTGACCAGGGGCACTAAGTGTTTTTTTTAACTCTTCTGATTAGAAGTACGGTGATGAATGCCGTATCAAAAAATTAATGCAATGGACTGTTTGAATAAAGTGAAACATTGTTTATTTGAATGTTTTAAATGGACTCTAGAAGCTTATAAAAATTCAGCGAGTACAGACAATACATGAAAGTATGAGTGATTATGCTGCAGAAATAAGCATTTTCTTTCACTGGTGGTTAAGCAGATGTCAAATCAATGTATGAAATGCTAGGACTCATGATAAAGGAGCAAAACGTCAGTACTTTTCTTAAGGACATGATAATCGGGTCAGCACATCTGAACATTAACACCAATGAGGTAAATGGGGAAAATGGATGACCTCTATGCAGCCAGTGGGGCACAAATGCATAGGAAGAGGGTACCCATTATTACATATGGGTATAAGGGAACTCATGGATGGAGCAGTCTAAACCCTCACAACAGGTTGCATAGGAGAAAGGGAAGCATGCTGGCTTAAATACATAATTAAATCTTGGTGAAATACGTCTCCAGTATTAACCAGACAAGGCATGCACAGTCTGAAGGTTCACAGTGAAACTGGGGAACAAAAGCTACATGAGGGAGTTAAAACTTATCACAGTAGTGGCAGGCACCCTGAAACTGCAGCAACACCAAACTATCATAAATTATGGTCTGCAACAATTTCTGGTAGAGTGTAAAAATACAGTTGTGCAGGTAACTTGGTTGGAGGTCCCACGACGACTCACCTACTTACAACTCCTAAAAGCCCACAATTATCTACTAGTCTACTGCCTGTCCTGCACTAACATCTGTGCCTTCTACTACCCATCTCCAAGATGTAAAAAAGTACAGTTTTGTACCTACCATAAATGTAGATGTCCGATAGACATGCAACTGCAGTCATAACATGTGGGTTGTCCTGCCTCAGGCAGCCCTCGGTCGGCCGGATTCCAAAGTCTGGGTCCGACATCGGCTGATGTCGCATTTCTCTCCGACGTCAGAGTGGCTGGAGTACATAAGCATCAGCAGACGCCATTTTCTTCAGTGTTTCTTGCCCCAGATGCCAGGTGCCCTCCAAGGAAGGCTATAATCAAATTGGAAGACAAAAACAGGATTCCAATACAAATAAATGAGCAATAAAACAAATACACCATAACAGATATCCCCAGCTAAGAGAAACAGGGATAGGAGTGGACCCTAGGCATAGAGGGGTATGGAGGGTGGGAAAATCCGACTGCAGTTGCATGTCTATCGGACATCTACATTTATGGTAGGTACAAAACTGTACTATGTCCTTCAAGAATGCAACTGCAGTTATAACATGTGGGTAGAATACCATAGCTTAGCTGGGGGAGGAGGAATGCTCTAGGAAAAAGATGGTGTGGCAATCAAACCCTGCAGGACTGCCGAAGCAAAGCCTGCTCTGGATCTGGAGTATAGAGGGAGATTGTAGTGTTTGGAGAATGTATGCATGGAGCTCCATGTAGCAGCTTCTAGAATGTCCTTAGTAGGCACCCCTCTTAAGAATGCTGTAGAGGTGGCTGTAGCTCTGGTGGAATGTGGTCTGACATTGGCTGGAACAGTCTTTCCATGAAAGGAATAACAGAATCTGATGCAATGTCCAATCCATTTTGAAATAGTCTGTTTTGAAATTGCTTTTCCTTGTACTGCAGGGGCGTAAGTTACAAAAAGTTGTTCAGACTTCCTACTGGCCTTGGTTCTGTCCAGGTAGTAACAAAGTTGTCTGTGAATGTCCAAGGTATGCAACAGTCTTTCCCCCTTGTTCTCAGGATTGGGGAAGAAAGCAGGCAGATGAATGGCTTGATTTAAAGAAACCCTAGATACCACCTTTGGCATAAAAGTAGGGTTGATCCTTAATGAAACCCTGTCTCTGTGAAAAATAATAAAGGGTGGTATTGCCATTAGGGCCTGTAGCTCCGAAACCCTTCTTGCTGGTGTAATTGCCAACAGGAAAGCTGTCTTGCATGAGAGAAATTGCAAGTCAACTGAAGCTGCTGGCTCAAATGGAGGTAGAGTCAGTTTTTCTAGGACAAAATTGAGGTCCCAGGCTGGAACTGGGGCCTTTCTTGGTGGCTTAATGTTCTTGATTCCCCTGAGGAATTGCCTTAGTAAGGGGTGTGAAAACAACGGAGGATCAGTGTTGTATCTAGCTGAAATAGCAGATGCATGTATCTTTTTGGAAGAATATGAGAGTCCGTTCTTTAACATATCTGCCAAATATTCCAAGATGAGTGGGATGTTCAACAATGATGCATCATGTCCCTTGCTGGTATTCCAATTGCTGAATCTTTTCCACTTTGCTAAATAAACCTTTCTGGTGGATGGTCTTCGAGCCTCTGTTAGTATCCGCTGCACTTCCTTGGAGAGAGATAGGCTGAAGTTATTTATGGGATCTCCCAGGCTGTTAGCTGCAGTGTCTGTAGATTTGGATGCACTGTTTCGAAGTTGTGTTGAGTCAGAAGTAGAGGCCATTGGGGAAGGGCCCACCTCCTGGTGTGACATATGCTCCGTAGTAATGGGTACCAGTGTTGTCTTGACCAGTCCGGAGCTATTATGATTCCCTTGGGTCTCTCTGCTTTGATCTTTAGTAATACTGAGGTCATCAGTGGCAGAGGTGGAAATGCATAGATTGTTAAGGAGTTCCAGTTGAATGAGAGGGCATCTATTTTCCAAGCTTTTGGATGGTATGTCCTTGTGCAGAATTTTGGTAGAAGATGGTTGAGATGAGAGGCAAATAGGTCCACTTCTGGCTTGCCCCATGTCGAAGTGAGTTGTCTGAAGGCCTTCGGATGTAACCTCCACTCGTGTGGATCTGTGAAATTCCTGCTTAGGCTGTCCGCCAACACATTGTCTTTTCCTGGAACAAACTGGGATTGTAACTGGATGTTTAGGCTCAGTGATTTCTCCCAAAGATGCATTGTCAGTCTGCAAAGGGGTTAAGAGTGGGTGCCGCCTTGCTTGTTTATGTACCACATCACAGTGGTGTTGTCTGTCCGTATCAGTAAATGGCCTTGCTGGAGTTGGTGTTGAAAAGCCTCGATGGCATGCATTACTGCCAGCATTTCCTTTTGGTTTATATGCAGATGTGTTTCCTTTGGAGACCATTGTCCTTGTATACACCTGCCTTCCATGTGCGCCCCTCATCCAAGGTCTGAGGCGTCTGTGGTCATGGTCTGTGTTATCTGTGGTTTTTTGAATGGCATACCTGTGTTTGCCTGGCTCACCGAGGCCCACCATAGGAATTCCTTTTGTAGGTATGGAATGAGCGGTATGATTGTCTCCAAGTTGTTGCTGTGTTGAGACCAAATACTTTTTAGTTACCATTGAAGCTTTCTCATGTGTAGTCTTGCTAATGGAACCAGGAGAATGCAGGATGCCATGTAACCCAGGGCCTGTAGGAATCTCCTTGCAGTCATCTGGGTGAGTTTTGCTAAACCTTTGAAGTAATGAGTTAACTTCTCTTGCTTGTCTTCTGTCAGATAAGCCATCTGAGAGGCTGTATCTAGTTTGGCTCCTAAGAAGATTATTCGCTGGGATGGCTGCAGTCTTGACTTTTGGAAGTTGACTGTGTATCCCAGAGCTTGAAGTAATCGTATGACATAATCCAGGTTTTTTGTCAACATCAATTTGTCGTCCGCTTGTATGAGGCAGTCGTCCAGGTACGGGTAAATTTGTATCCCCTGGAGCCTGCAATGAGCAATTACTGAAGCCAGGCATTTTGTGAATACTCTGGGCGCAGTAGATAAGCCAAATGGCAATGCTGAGAATTGATAATGCTCTGGCCCTGCAAGAAATCTGAGGTATCTTCTGCAGCTGTGTCTGATAGGGACATGCAGGTATGCCTCCTTGAGGTCCAGAGTAATCAGCCAAGACCCCTTGCCCAGCATGGGAAGAAGTTGCTGTAGAGTCAGCATTTTGAACTTTGGTACTATGAGAAAGGTGTTTAATGCGGATAAGTCCAGTATTGGTCTTCATTGAGATTCTTTTCTTGGAACAAGGAACAGTCTTGAGTAAAACCCCTGGTCTTGTTCTTGTTGTGGAACTCTTTCTATTGCTTTCATCCGAGTCAGCAGAGTGATTTGCTTGATAGCCTCCGCCCTCTGGTTTTGTGGTAGGTTTGGCATGCCTTGTTTTCTTGGTAAGGTATGAAAATGAAACCTGTACCCTCGGTCTATAATGTCCAAAATCCATTTGTCCTTTGTCAGTCTGTGCCAATTTTCTGCAAACAGAGATAATTTCCCGCCCAAGGGAGCTTCTATTTGTTCCCTGGTAGGCGGTAGTAGAGGAAAGTCATTGAGATTGTGGTTGTGGGGCAGGTGAAACCCCTGCGTCACTTCTTTGATTTCCTGGCTGCCATTGTCGTCCCCTGTAAGGGCCTCTGTATTGGCTTCTTCCTCGGCCACGTCTGTTCTTACCCCTTTGAAACTTTTCTGTATTAGGAAAGGACCAGTTTTTAGAAGGCCAATTCCTACTGAATCTGGGGGGGTTGAACCTGGAGGAAATCTTTCACCGTCTGAACTGATTTTGCTTTTTCTTCGATGGTCTTTAACACATCCTTAGCATTGGCACCAAAAAGCTTGTTCTTTTCCAAAGGTGCATCCAGAAGTTTTGCCTTTACATGATCTGGTAGAGGTTGATCTTTTAACCAAGCATGTCTACGAATGACTGCCCCTGTCATAGCTGCCCTACATGAAGCTTCCAGTGCATCATATCCACACTGCAGGAAGTGATTGCTTACTTGCTGAGTGTTATGTACAGCTTCCTGCAAAGTCTTCCTGTCTAAAGGATCAGGAGTGGCTAAAGTTTTTTGTAAATCTTCTAAAAGGTAATCCTGATATTATAACATATGAAAAAGGCAATTTAAAGCTCTCATATATAAGGTAATGGATGTGTAAACCTTTTTGCCCCATCTCTCTAATGATCTAGCCTCCCTGTTGGAGGGCAATGGATTTTTAGAGGTGAAGGCTGAAACTCCTTTAGGCCCCTGTGAAATAGTTTCCAAATCAGCAGAATGGGTCCTGAATAAATGGGAATGAGTTTCTGGGACCCTGTAATACCTGTCTGGCTTGGCTGGAGCAGGAGGAAGAGAATCAGGGGTAGCACTAGTCAGAAAATAAATCATCCAAAACATCAAGTACAGGAGGAATAGCTAAGGGCCTGTGCTGGGGCTTCTTAAGGAAAGTCCTCAGGCGTTTCCTAGAATCAGAATATTCCTGACCTTGCCACTTGAAATGTTCCCTCATGGTGTGCAGAACTTCCCCAAAAGAAATATCCTCAGGAGGGGAGGCCGAGGGGATGGAATCTTCTGCATCCGAGTCCTCATAGGTCTGGAAGAGCTCTTCCTGGCTATCAGAGTGGACAGAGCCCTCAGAATCTTCATATGAAGGAATAGGTTCAGAGGGTTCAACCCGGGGGCCTTTTATCAGAAGGAGGCTGGGATCCTCTCTCAGGATGGGCCTGTGAACCTCTAATCATGGAAATTAAATCAGCAGCCATGGACATAATTTGTGTCTCTGGAGTAGGCTGAGGTAAGGATTTAGAAGTAATATGCTTTGTTTTGCTGGCAGCCTTAGCCCTAGTGTAGGCCTTAATAGACATGGCCATAGGAGGCCTGGCAGCTCCACGTGCAGGAGTGACCTTGTCTACAGCAATGGTCTCGGGCATTTCCTCGGTTTCGGTATCCGGAGGAAAATCGATAACTGGCGGAGTGATGTCCGGAATCGGAGTCGTCAGTAATGCGGTGTCTTCGGTTCGGAGCGGTGGAGAGACAGTCTCAGAGGGAACCGGAGCACTCGCGCTAGGTTTTGGCGTGGAGTCAGTGGTAGACGCGGGCCGAGGATGTCGGTCCCGGTCTTTTCGCTTTTTGGGAGTTTGCGATGTCGGAAGATCCGACGGCATGGTGTAAGCAAATTTATCGGCGAAAAAGTCTTCAGCGAACTCCGCCCGGCGCCTGAGAGTGCGCTTGTTGAAGCGAGCACAGGCTACACAGGCCGAGACGTCATGGTCTGGGCCCAGGCAAGGAAGTCAGTAAGAGTGGAAATCCTTATGAGGTATTTGTTTACCACAAGAAAGACAATTGTTAACTTTTTCAGTTATTTCTGACATCAGCTGAGGCAAGAAAAGGTCCCCAACGGGGTACTTAGCTTTTTTGATGACTTCGGTATCGAAGAATACAGGAGCTGACCGGCACTTGCGAACTGCTTCTGCTTCGGGCACCGCGCGGCAAGAAAGACTGGAGAAAATGGCGTCGGCTGATGCTTATGTACTCCAGCCGCTCTGACGTCGGAGAGAAATGCGACATCAGCCGACGTCGGACCCAGACTTTGGAATCCGGCCGACCGAGGGCTGCCTGAGGCAGGACAACCCACATGTTATGACTGCAGTTGCATTCTTGAAGGACATCAAGCAACTTCTTTCTGTACACAACCCCAATAAAAATGCTGGAAAATCCCTATATTCCTACTCCACTGCCAAAGCTTGGAACAAACTTCCCACAAACATTAGATCAAATATCAACTTCTGCTCATCTAAAATCACTTTAAGGGAATACTTGAGCAAAGCTTGGTTCTGTTCCTGCTCTAACCCTACCTGACACTATATCCTTTTCTAACTACCTTTTCACAATATCTAATTTCTCCTTCCCACTTGCTCCTTTTCACAATGTCGAATACTCCTTTCCCTTTTCCACCTCTTAGTTCTCCATCTGCTATCTGTAATAGGCCTAAACTTCTCTCTGTTCTCTCCATACCCCACTAGTTTAACACCCCAACTGCTTAATTCTCTCACTCTAGCTCCTTCCCCTATGCTCTTATATCTTCCCTCATTCCTTTTTCCTCCTTCCTTTCTTATTTAGCCCACTTGCCCTATATCACTTTACGCCACTTGCTCTATACCCCTTTCTGATCCCTTACCCTGTTTTCTTTTGTGTTTCACTGGTTGTTACTACTGTCAAATTATAACTAGCGTCTTATTGTCCAAGTTTCACCTTATAATAATGCATTACATTTATTTCAATAATTTCTACTTGTAATTTAATATTCTTCTGTTCTTCACATGCTTTATTATATAGTTTTAATGTCTTTATTGTGATCTATTTGAACATCTACCATTATGGTAAGTCACTTCTACAACTACACCATGTTCTTAGTAAGATCACCGTTTAAGTAATCCTCACAAATTTATTATTTACGAATTTGTAGACATCTGACTGATTGCTAAAGTCAGACTGGGTAGGAGCTAATTTTCAGCAAAGGCCAGGGAAAGAAAAGCAACAAAGTATTAAAAAACATTTCAAGAACAATAATTTTCCAATCTTCAAAAGATACAGAAATCTCAACAGTTTTAAAAATTACACCAAATTTAACATACTATGAAAACAATGGTTAAGAACAGATACAAGTTGCATGTCAATGATTTAATATTTATGGAAATTTTAACCAGTTTATAGAGAAATTAGAGGTAAATTAGTATAATACAAACAAGAATTGCAATATGAAGCAAGAGGAAAAGCAGGCTTATGGTATTATTTGGAGAGAAAGCCAGAGGAGAGAACTTGATAGATGTAAGGAAGTGAGTGAGTGAGTGAGGAAAGGAGGTTTAACATATAAAAGGTACTGGTTCACATTTAATGACAGAGTTTATCCTGGTGTTGAGCACGAACTGAGCCAGATGTTGGCTAGGAAGCATTTCAGAATGGTTTTGAAAGATGGGGAGGGTATTTGCCTGATGGATACAGGTAAGGAGTTCCAGCCTTAGCAACATGGTACAGGCACTGTCGATGCCCAGCAGGTTTGATAGATTTGTGGATAGACAGGATTTTTTGGTTACTGGATCATAACGGCCGAATGGGAACAGGGCTGTGTAGAATGCTACTTGGTGATGGACAAGCAGAAGGATGCTGGACAATTTTATAGGTAGTAAGAAGCTATGTATATGTTAGTTGATGTGACAGTTCAATCAATTTAAGCTTTTTAGCTCTATACAGTCGTGTGTTCTGAAAAGGGTACTTGCTACAAATTTAGCAACTTTGGTATATCATTGTTCAAGTTATGATTTTTGTGATGCCTGAAGGTTACTAAGGATGGCAGTGCCATGAAGTGTGCGGCGGAGACATGTACTGGCAACCGTAGTTTAAGTTGCACTGGTGATTTTTGTCTGTGTAAAAGTATCCCTAGCTTTTTGCAGGTCAAATTTAAGATCAACATCCACTATTAACCCTAATAATTTGCAGTGAGAATTAACTTCAATGGCTGTATTATCAAGAGAGGACTTTAAATTGTTTTTTTCATCAGAGAGGCATTTGGGGGGAAAGTAGTAGTTTATTTTCTGGAGAGTTGAGCACAAGTTGAGTTATAAAGCTATGTTTCAGTGGTTGTTAAAGTTTGAGTATTTTTTTTAGGTGTGCCATGTTGTCAAATGTCCAAATTAGTGTGGAGACTTCTGCATACTATATTAGGGAGGCCTGCTGTGTGAATATGTTGGTAAGAATGTTAAGGAGGAGGGGACCAATAGAGCCTTGAGGTATGGAGAGAGGGTGGTTTACCATTTTACTGACTGATACCTATTGCCAGGTAGCAACCATAGCAGGGTGGGCTGACAGAGACCTCGTGAGGATACAAACTGTGTCAAAGGCTTCAGAAAAGTCTACAAATAAGGAGGACAGTATCTACATAGGTTAGAAGTGCAGTGTTAGTAATACAGGAAGGACAGAAACCATGTTGTGTGGATGACAGCAGTTATTCTTGCAAGCGATAGTTTAGCAATTGTATTGTTTTTGAATACATTTTTCAAGTAATTTGGAGAGGGAGGATGCGACTGCTATAAGTTTAAAGTTAGCAATATCTGTTGAATTTCCTCCTTTGTGCAGAAGGATAATGTGTAACTATTTCCATTGAGATAGGTCAGTCCAGGAATCCCACGTTCCCTACTTATCAAGAATTGAGACAGGACAGGCAATACTATTGGCTGCTATTCTAAAGTACTCGTCTGGAATGTCATTAGCTGAAGTACAGCAAGGTTCGAGTTTAAGAGAAGTTTTACATAGGAAATGGGTACAGGTTTAAGGTGAAAGTGGATGTGGTGACGTGGCTGTTGGGCAGAGTTGGAATTAGATGTTGGGGAATCCTCTGTTATAGACACTACACTGTTTATGAAATAAGAGTTGAAATGTAGTCCGATTTTAAATGATGAATTATTGGGAGAAGGGTTAGAGTTTAATTTTTGGCCAGTTTGCAAAATTTCTTTAATGGCGGTCTGGAATTTTTTTTTATAGTGTTCAAGGCAAACGGGATGCTTCCCAAAGCTCAAGAAGAGCGAGTGCAGGGAAAAGAAGCAGAGTCCAGAATGGCTCGCAGAACAGCTTTGGACAATTCAATTCTGGCTCTAGAGAAAACATCCACTTTAGTGTTTGTGTGAACAGAACACCAAGCAGCAGCTTCTATGATTGCCCAAGTGGCTACACCTTTCAAAATGCTCCTGAGGTAGCAAATGCCCTAGAAGAATGTACTCTTACATTTTCCAGAAGGTCCTTGCCATGGCTAGGATAACAGAAGCCAACAGAAAAGAAAAAGCCATTCAGAAATAATTTGTTTAGAAGCTGTCTGCCCCACTTCTCATAAGTAACAAAGCTGACTTGTTTTCCTTAAAGGACCACTACGGGCAAATGATGAAGAAAACATATATTTTTTATCTTGCCATGATTTACTACACCTCCCAAAGCTGCTTTCAGCAAAATAAGTACTCATTCCTAATTTTATTTTGATTCTACTCTTTTCTGCCCTCATGGGGGCAGACATCGGGATTCCTTTGGAAAGCTAAATCTGTCCCATAACGCACAGACTGAGAACAAATAGCCCTACCATTTGTTGTCAGACTAGACGTCCATTCACTTAGAATGGAACACCTGAAAAAAACTGCCAAGTTTGTGAGTCTGCAGCTCATGTGTCATTGACTGGTATGTGCTGAGTTTTACAAATGCTGTTCCTACTGATGTACTACACATTCTCTGAAAGCAACTTGCAAAAGTGTCAACAAATTACCGAGATAAAAAAGACTTCACAAGGAGCAGTTTTGCAAGTTTCAATACCTGGACAAGTTACTCCTCCCATCTCCCCTCCTTCAGTGGGCTACAGTCTCACATTTCCAGCTTTACTAGATTCAACTATTTAGTCAGCTTTGCATGACAATAGACATAAAAAAAAAATTCACAGCCTGGTGTGCCACTAAATCTGTTCCCTTGTATGTCTCTGTCTCTTCACTTTTGAATAGCATTTCCCAGGAATAAAATACATTTAAAAAAAGCAAACGCATCAGTCCAGAGTTTAGGCCAGTCTATCCATTTAAAATGTGCACAGTAAAATATTCAACTTATAATGCATTTTGGCTGCTGACATGGTTATCTTTACATAGTTATTCTCTTATAGTATAACCTGAACGTATGGTATTTAATGATAAATTTTACAATAGTTCACAGTTTCTTAACAATGACCTCTCAAGCCTCTGATGTGACCTAGTACTTTTTCTTACTATTGCTTTATCTAGTTTGTCTTAGTTGTATACCTGTAGCATGTCTCATCCTCTCAGCAACAGACTCCTGGAGAAAACTTCCAAAGCAGATACTTGTATTGAAAGAGTAGCAGCAGCTGTAGCAGTGATACCACACTCCAAAACAATGCACTCAAACATAGTACTGACAAACACAGGAGAATGTATATGTCTGAATCAAGCAGTGATGAAATTGCTAGGGACTTCACTGAGCACAATTTTACTCAATCTCTCCATTTCATAATCCATAACATAGGTTCATAGGTTCATACTAGGCTATCTGCCCTAGGGCATTTATAAGCCTAGCCAGAGTGTGTTTGGCTTTCGCCACCCATTTTAAATTAATTTTGCTAAGCCCTTTTTCAAGGTTAGTATACTGTGCCTCTGTCCAACAGTGACAGAAGTGATACCCGGGGTAAACCTACGATCTCCCATCCACTCTTAAAGGTTGCTTCTCTCCAAGGAAATCACACACAAACACAAAGATGTCAAGTGCAGGATTCAAACCCCTATCAAACTACTTTATGATACTAGAAGAGTACGCATTAACACAACATGCTATACATTCGCACCACACTTACAAAGGCACACCTCCACCTTCCACAAACACAGCTACCCACACCCATACAACATACCAGTCAGATTTAAGGCTTTTCCCACCTCTCTGCAAAACACTGCTGTAATGGCTTTGGCAAACAAATGAAAGTGATTGATGGGTGTTGGTTCAAGACTCCCACCATATCTCTCAACAGTACAGATTTTTGCAGAAAGTCCAGATTTTTTGTCTGTTTTTCATAAAATTGCAGTTTTCTGTCAAATCACTGGAAAATCATTGAACACTGAAGTCAGAAAGTTGACAGGCATTTGATTTTCAGACTTCATATCCTTAAGAAAATTCACTCTAATGCAAAATCTGTTTATCAACTTTTAAGTTTGTAAGTGCAATATTTATAAACTGTCCCATTTTTGGCCCTTTGTCCCCTATTATTTATGGCCTTGTCCAGATTTCTTGTTCTATAATGTTGAGAGTTATGCTGCCATCCCTTCCTACTGGAGCCAGTCCACTGCACTTGTACAAGTGTCCCCTTCAGCAGGACAGCAAGCAGGTATCAGTGCAGATTTGCTTTATAGTTCTTTTACACTACACACACACACACACACACACACACACACACACACACACTAAATCTTGTTGCCCATGTTATTTCTTCTTTTCCTTGGTTTAGTTTCTCTTACTTGTAATGTTGCTTTTACGCATTTTTTTCTCCTGCTTCCCATATCTACCCTAATTATTACTTCTAACAAATACTTTTTCTCACTCTTTCTTCTCTTCCCCTCCTCTTCTTTATCCACTATTTGAACTTTTCCACTCTGAAATTTGCTTCATGGCTAAATAATGAACTGTCACCCTTATAATGTTAGCACATTTCAATGCTACATAATATTATATTTAGTCTAATAATAGGTTCATAGGTAGTTACTAGGCTATCGGCCTAAGGGCCTAAGTAAGCCTAGCCATCAAGTTTCCCTGGCTTATGCCACACAAGAAAGTTATTTTCCTGTGTCACTGTCGAGCAGAGCCACAGAAGTGATTCCCATGGTATATTTTCCTATCTCCCATACACTCAAAGATTTTTCTTGAAAAGTGGTAATGAGGAACTTTGCTTGACATAGGTGGGTAGCTTGTTTCAGAGTATGGGAAGTCTCTGGGACAGGAATCTATCTCTCCAGCATATCCTGTTTATTGTGGTGACAAGGTTTAGGTCCCTAGAGCGTGTAGCTCAGAGGGATTGGGATTTCTTTAGGTGTAGCATGTCCAACAGCTCTGGGTTTGACATAGCTTTATATGTTAGGCAGAAATCACCTCTGAGTAGGCGATATGTTACGGAGTAAAGCTGGAATTTTTTTAGATGGTCAGTGTAGGGATTCTGTTTGAGGCCAGTAATCCTCTTTGTGAGGTACTTCTGTGGCCTTTCCAGCTGCTGCAAATCTCCTGAGGTACATTCCAAAAGGGGCATTGTACTCTATAATGGGTCTAATGAGTGTCAAGTAAAGGGGAACAATGACCTCTTTTTCCTGGATGAGAAGCCTTTTGTGATGAGGTCTGCCATGTAGAAGGACTTCCTGACTACTGTAGTGATGTGATTATCAAAGGAGAGACTACTGTCCACCTGGGTCCCAAGGTCTCATCACACATTCAGTGTTAAGTAGACTACCACCTATGTGGTAGCTCGGTTCCACTTCATATCATCGGAATTTAATTTCATCGAAATTCAAATCATCGAGACCAAATCGTCAAAAACTCATTTAGTCGAAAACTCATATCATCGAATCTCAAATCATTGAAAACTATAAAGCAAGCAGAAATAACATCCCAGACACTGTTTACTACATTTATGCAGGGGGGCCCCCCTGCACCTCCCACACCCCCATAATTAAATATACCAACTCCAAGGTCGCACTACAGTGGGGTTTTCCCCCACTGTAGTGCGACTTTGGAGTTGGTATATTTAATTACGGGGGGGGTGTGGGGGGCTCCCACATGGGGGGTGCAGGGGGGCTTGCCCCCTGCTTAAACGTAGTAAAAACTTTGTGGAATGTTATTTCTAGTTGCTTTATAGTTTTCAATGATTTGAGATTCGATGATAGGAGTTTGACAATTTGGTCTCAGTGATTTGAATTTCGATGATATGAAGTGGAACCGGTAGCTCACATGTAGAGTTTTTACCAGTGGGGATGACAGTGCACTTTTTGGCTTCGAGCTTGAGGCCATGGCTCTAACACCAGGCATCTGTCTCAGTGAGGCCCTTCTGTAGGATGTCCACATCATTTGGGGAATCTACTATGGCTCCTAGTTTGCAGTCATCTGCAAACCTCATTAGCCAGAGACCTTCTGTGTTAGCTTGTACTTCAGAGAAGTAGATACCAAACAGGAGAGGTCCCAGGACTGAACCCTGTGGTACTCCACTTGTCACAGGTTTGATGTCAGATTTGGAGTCTGCAACTTTTACAGTGTGGGTTCTGTCAGTGAGTCAGTTGGCAACTCATCTTGTGACATAGGGACTTGTACCTAGTTTAGTGAGTTTAGCTGTAAATCCAGAAAGGGGGATGGTGTAAAAAGCCTTGGCAAGGTCAAGATAGGCTGTGTGAACCACCTTAGCCTCATAGACTGCCTCAGAGAAGTCGATTAGGTTCAGGATGCATGCTCTGCCTTTCACAAACCCGAACTGGGTGGGGTCCAGAGTTTGGAGGCTACCAATGTCTTTGTTTAGGAGTTCCATGATGATACGTTCCATGGCCTTGCAGACCAAGCTCATCAGGCTAATAGGACAATAGTTCCTGGGATCAGTGGTGGCTCCCCCTTTGTGGAGTGGGATAACTGCTGCTATGCACCATTCAGTGGGCACAAAGCCTGATGTGAGGCTATGATTGAACATGGTGCTTAGGTGGGGAGCTAGTTCGTTCTGAAGTTCATGTAAAATGCAGCCTGGGATGTTGTCCAGTCCCATGGAAGCTGTGTTTTTGGCTTTAGTGAGTGCAGCTTTTACCTGTGTAGTTGTGATTACAGGGACTCTGCATTCTTCCTGTATAGATATGGGCCCTTTAGGGTGTGAGAGGGTGGTAAAGTTAGCACTGAACCTATCTGCTAGAATGTTGGCAATATCAGTTGGTTCTGTAATTTTCATGCCGTTGTGCTGTAACTCAGAGCAGATCTGGGTGTTGCCATTGAGATTCTTGACATACCTATAGAATGCTTTGTGGTTGTCCTTAGAATCAGTGGCGATTTTATTTTCATAGCTAGCTTTGGAGGCTCTTATAAGGGATCTCAGCGTCTTACTGAGGCTGACCAGGGAGCTCCACCACTCATGGGATTTTACTCTCTTTTGCAACAGTTTCTTCCTTCTGTTTGTAGTTTTTGTTTATGGCAGGGGACTACCAGATTGGCTTCCTTTTTTTGGAGGATAGCGTCTTGGTTCTGTTTAGGATAGCACGATCCATGCACTCATGCAAGTGCTTATAGAGTGCACTTGTGTAGGATTAAGCAACCGTAACTGTATTGGCCGTCTGCATGGGTGTCATGAAGTTCACCACTTCTGTCTTAAGAAGCATGAAGTTGGCTTTGGAGAAATTTTTTACAGTGGTTTTCTTAATGTGGGGTGGGGGTGGGATGTGGATATCTAGGGTGATTAGCTTATGGTCGGATCTGACCAACAAGGAGTTGACTTCGGGTGTGGAACACCAGTCACTCATGTTGGTAATGACTAGGTCTAGGATATTGTTGCCCTTGGTGGGGGCGTGGATAAGTTGATCCAGGGCACTGGAATTTAGGAATTAAAGAAAGAGTTGAGCGAAGGAGTTGGTACACGAGTAGTTTTCCCAGTTAATGGTAGGGTAGTTTGAAATCGCCCATTATCAGGGTGTTTGAACCCTAACATTTTCCAGTATATCAAGGAAAGAGGAGTGGGAATGCTAGGGGATCTGTAGCACGCTACAATTTGGATTGCAGTTTTGCCCAGAGTTAGTTGCACTTGGATAACATCGGATGCATTATGCTGAGCAACTGGCCTGGAGGTGTGAATATCCCCTAATGAATGTGGGCACACCTCCGCCTCTGATGTTCCGGTCCAGGTTACATGGCCGAAAAGTGTGGTATGAGTTACAGCCTGGTAGTGCAGGGGTGCTCTTTGGAGCCTTGAACCAGGTCTCAGTCACTGCACAGGTATCGATGTTCTCCATTTTAAGGAGTGCCTTGTGAGTGCATTTTGAGATTTAGACTTCTAGCACTGAGTAGCATTACCCTCAGTTTTTGCTTGCCTGTTCCCGTTACATTTGAAACTCGTCTAAAAAAAGGCACTATAGGGGCGGCAAGAGCCTTAGCCAGTATCCGGAATCCCATGGGTGACAGGTGCAGGCCATCTCTAGCAAAGCATCATGGTCTGTCGACCATGTCGTCCCAGGCAGACAGATACTGGATCCGCTTAGAATGACACCAGAAGCTTAGCCAATTGTTGAAGTCAATCATGTTGTCCTTGTGCTGCGGTATCATTCTGGGCGATGGCAGAATACTACTCAGGGCTAGGGTCATACCCTCCATGGGCTACAAGATCGGACAGCTCTTCCATGTCTCTTTTCATGTAGTCCAGGGAGGCATGTCTCAGGTCATTCAAACCAACATGGACAATGACAGAGTCATATTTGTACTTGTTGTGGAGTGACTTGAGTGCATGGATTATGTGGCAGATCCTGGCACACGACAGGCAGCTGACAGTAACCTTCTCAGCCTGGTGAGTGGGACATCAGTGTGCCTGACTATAGATTCACCTATGACTAGTGGGTTGGGTACGCTGTTTTTTTTTTTCTTAATTTTTGGATTTTTATTGGTATATTGATTGATTTTCTTAGTATATTTTATTTTTTATTTATTTTCCATTTGTTTACCAGGTTAGTCAGACTGGACACGAGATGACCGTTTTCAACGGAGGCTGGGGGAGAAAAGCTCCAGATACATAGTAAACAATTATAAAAAATAATAAAAATAAATTATACAAACATAGCTATTTTGTACAAAGAGCATAGAAAATATAAAAGGAGTAAAATCAGAGTTTCACAATTGATGCAGCATACACAGTGGTTAGAATATTGAGAAACAATTAAACAAGATAATATACAACAAATATACAACTGCATGAACATAAATTCAAAAAGAAGTGTCCATAGACAAACAGGGTCATAAACTAGAAAGCATAACTATATTGATATGATTTATATTGCATTCATCTTGTTTTAATGATGGTATGTGTGTATTATTGTATGTGTCATATGTGCACAAATATTTGTATTAATCTATGTATTTACAGTATATTGACAAAAGTACTGGGTCACATCAGAGGCTTGGGAGGTAATTGTTAAGAAACTGAGAACTGTTGTAAAGCTTGGCATTGAATACCATAAGTTCAAGTTATACTATAAGAGAATAACTATGTAAAGATAACCATGTCAGCAGCTAGAACGCATTATAAACTGAATGTTTTACTGTGCACATTAAGAAATGGACAGATTGGCCCAAACTCTGGACTGATGTGTGTGCTTTTTTTTTTTTTATTCCTGGGGAAATGCTATTCAGAAGTGAAGAGACATATAAGGGAACAGTTTTAGTGGCACACCAGGCTGTGATTTTTTTTATGTCTATTGTCATGCAAAGTTGACTAAATAGCTGAATCTAGTAAAGCTGGAAATGTGAGACTGTAGCCCACTGAAGGAGGGGAGATGGGAGGAGCATCCTGGCCAGGAACTGAAACTTGCAAAACTGCTCCTTGTGAAAAGTCTTTTTTATCTCAGTAATTTGACACTTTTGCAAGTTTCTTTCAGAGAATGTGTAGTACATCAATAGGAACAAACATTTGTAAAACTCGGCACATACCAGTGAATGACACATGAGCTGCAGACTCTCAAACTTGGCATTTTTTTTCAGGTGGTCCATTCTAAGTGAATGGAAGTCTAGTCTGACAACAAATGGTAGGGCTATTTGTTCTCACAGTCTGTACATCGAAACAGATTTAGCTATCCAAAGGAATCACAATGTCTGCCCCCATGAGGGCAGACAAGAGTAAAAAATAAAATAAAATTAGGAAAGAGCACTTATTTTGTTGCAGGCAGCTTTAGGAAGTGCACTAAATCATGGCAAGATAAAAAAAATATATTTTTTCATTGTTTGCCCGTAGTGATCCTTTAAGTGTCTGTGCCTGACATTCCTGATTGGTCTGGTTGCTATTCAAGGCATCTACCAGGAAAAGGCTGCAACAAGCTTACAGACCCCAGGCACCATAGACTGTGGATCACCAAACAGGCTGTGGCCTGCTTCTCATCTTGGGATTGGTGCTACTGTTTTGTTTCTGGTGAGAGAAGAAGCAAAGTAACATTGCATCCCAACAGACTGAAGCTGTGTTGAGACCAGCATTAGTAGCAGCCAGGCAGTAACCATTCATGTGACTCCCCTCTTTTCATTATTCTTGACAGGCTAATTATTTGTTTTCACTAAGCACTGTTTGATTTGTTTCTAATTTCAGAACATCTGCCTAAATACTTCATCCTTAAATTTTCAGGGTCTACTTTTTAGTTTCCCCTCAAGTGTTTGGCAGTGCCCTGTAAAGATACAGGCACCTTGAGTTACATTTTTCCTGTAAAAGCACAACTGAAATTTCACCAATACCTAGTTGCACACACAACTAGTTTGCAGTGGCAAGCACTGTCCCCAGAGTTGCAAACTGAATACTCCTGAATTACTTTATATTCTTACTCCAACGGTCTAGTCATTAAAAAAGGTCTGTTGAAATGGATACTTCCCACTATCTCCATTACCAACGTAGTGGCTATGGGCATCCTGAGGCAATGTAGAAATTGCCTCATGTTTACTGACAACCAGTTAATTCTCAAACTGATATGGTATGCGAGAGATGTATTTATACAATGTCACTGGAAGCAAAGCTCTTATGTAAAAGTGCTCCTAATGTCAATAAGGTGGTCAGTAGTACACATACTGCAACCATCACAACAATTCAAAGCAGACATACAGGCCTATATATGCTGAGGTACATAAATGTAACCTCCTAGATGAAGTACACAACAAATACCCTCAGCAACCCTACATGTGCTAAAACACCACCACCAATACATACAGCCAAATCTCATGGAGCCTCTACTTCTTAGCCCACAAAGAAAGCCACCACACAATCCAAAATTTTGGTCATTGGAAACTCCATTGTGAGAGATGCACTGCTGTCTCTCTCACCAGGCTAACTAAGGAGAAGGTCACGGTTGGTTGCTTATCGGGCTAGGATCCACCATGTTAAGCAAGCACTCAGAATAATGGACCACACATACCGGTATGACTCAGTCATAGTCCATGTGGGTGTAGATGACCTGAGACGTACCTCCCTAGACTATATGAAGAGATGCATCATGGAACTCTGGGAATGGGTGTCCTTGGCTGGTATAAGCCTAACACTGAGCAGCATTTTACTTCAAGGATGAAGCCACAATATGAACAAAAGTGGATTGATTTAATAAATGGCTTAGTTTCTGGCATCATTCTAAGGAAGTGCAATATTTGTTATCATGGAAGGAAATGGTCAACAGACCATGCTGCTTTGCCTGGGATGGTCTGCCCCTCTCCCATCGAGGCTTTTGAATATTGGTTAAAACACTGTCTTCTCCCATAGTGCCTTTTTTAGGCAATGCCAAACTGAAATTACTTCCCGCATAGCAAATCAAAACCAAGAAAATATAAAAGGTATTACTGCTCAATGCTAGAGTCTAAAGAAAACACTCCACTCCCTAGAAGCTCTCTTCACCCTAGAGAATGCCGACATCTGTGTGGTCACTGAGACAGTTTAAAGTTGTGGAAAGCCACACCAAACTCCCAAACAGGGGGAGAGAGAAAAAGGTGACGAGAAAGAGGAATGTGGCTGGGAAGAAAAGGACAGTCAGACAGCACATGGTTTATCAGGAAAAGGAGACTTCTGGGGCACAGAAGTCTGAGTAGCTTTAGCAAGAACCACCCACTTCCCACCTTTCTTACTCCTGGGGGGAGGGCGACACTGACTATGAATAAAGGCTTGCTTACCAGGGTGATTTTTTGAAACTCTGACAAGCAAAACAAAAACATCTTTAAGTTTCTGTAAAGCCTTGCCCTTATCCTGAAGGGACTTAAAACAGCAGGAGCTTCACCAAACAAGTTATCCAGAGGTGCATCCATCAACTTAGCCTTAATATCATTAGGCAAAGGTTGAAGTCCATGCCAAGAATATCTCCTCATCACAGACCCAAAAGCAGCAGCCCTAGAGAAAGCATCTGCTGCATCATAAATGCACTTGATGGAATGATGAGCCACCTGGGAGAAAGTCGCTAACAGAGAAAGAGACAAAGTCTTCCCCTTCAGAGTCTGGAAGATCAGAAATTACCTGACTGGTCTGGTTAAGAAGAACCAATATATACCTGGACATATGGATCTGATAATGGACCACACTAAAAGCTAAAGTAGCAGCGGTATAAACCTTTTTCCCCCAACCTTTCCATGGTTCTGCTGTCTTTATCAGAAGGCAGTCACTTATGAGAAGGTAACTGAGATGGCTTGTCAGAAGCCATGGACACCACACCAAGGGGTCAGCAGAAGGGCACTAGTAAAGACATTTACAGTCCTCAGGCACCCTATAAAACCTATCAAGTTTATTGAGAGCAGGGGGCTGGGAGTCAGGAGCCTTAAAAACATTAGAAAAGGCATCCAACGAGGCAGCCAAAACAGGAGGGACAGTAGAAGGTCTGTGAGAATCCAGGAGCTCATACCTTTTCTGCACTTCATAAACCTCAGCACAATCCATTTTAAAAAACTCCGTCATTCTAGAGATTGTGTCCTCAAAAGAAATTTCCTCAAAAGGAGTACCAGGACTAGTAGATTCCTTTTCCTCAGACCCATAATCTAAAGCAGATGGAATCTGAGAGGAGTAGGAAGGGATTCCTCATTTGAATCTGCATCCTCCACAGAAGAATCCTGTTCCCTGGGTCTTTTAAAGTTAGTACAGGACCAAGGAGGAGCTGGGACAGAAACTCCTGGAGGATGTTTTTAAAGCCATCAAAGCATTAACAAACATGGAGTGAAATTTACCACACACACTGAGATCTTAAGAGTTAGAGTAACACCTTTAGTCTTCTGCTTTTTCTTTAAGGGGACGTCTGCCTTATGAAATGTAGGAGGCTCTGACCCAGGACAGCATTCAATAATTGTTGCAGGAACAACTTCTCTGACCAAAACTTCAGGAACAACCCCAGGCCCCTTGGAAATAATAATCTGCGGTTCCCCCTGAACATCCAATGCACACGTATGCAAGGCCTCCAAGGACATACCTAAGGTCAGATCCCTGCCGGCCTCCAAACCAATCATGGCAAAGAATCCAACGGTGGAGCCAGGTGAAACTCCAGGCTTTCACTCACCTTGGCAGAGATGTCCAGCAGAGACTGTACAGAACAAGAATCTGGCCTAGATTTCTTGGCCTTCTTCACACATGGCTGCCCCTCGGAGTGGGAAGTTCCTTCCTTTGTGTCTTTAGCTATGAGCTTAAGACAGTGATTCTCCAGATAGAAAGCCAAAGAAAGAAAGCCTACTATGGTGGATCCTGGGAACAAAGTCCAGATAGATCGAACAGGACAGCTGTCTGGTTTGTAGATGGGATTTATTGCTAGTTATGTACAGGTTTGGCGGTGTGGCACTTAAGTAGGTTGCCCAGTGTCAAATTTGTTAGCTTTAATTTTATGAGTTTTTTCCTCATGGTGTGGGAGGGAACAGAATGGAAGGTAAATAAGTTACGTTAGTTATTTAGTTAAGGGGAGACCTAGAAAGTACAGCTGACTGTGTTACTTATTAAGCGACTGTTTGAACAAGGTGAGAGCCGAATTGAACAGCTGTCACTTTGTTCTGATGTGAGAGGGGTGGGTTGGGTTGACTGTCCAGCATTTAAGAGATCTGTTGGTGTCCAGAACAGTTTTGGGTTGTTACTGATGGGTTTCTTGAACTGTGGTGTACTATAACTTCTTAACATTTATTTAATGTTTGGTTTGGTTCCTGAGATGTTTAAGGTATTGTAGATTTGTTTGCAACTTGTAATGAAGTCTTCCAAGCCTGGTCTTTTTCCTTAGTCAGTTTTATTTTTCTAAATAACCAAGATGAGGAGTTTGCTTTAACTCTTAGTCCTATAAGGGGGAATGTTCATCAGGAGTACTCAAAATATTACTGAATTCAGTGACAGCATCTAATTTTGAGTTTTTAGTGTGTTCCACTTATTGAGTTTTAAGGAATTGATGAAGATGTCTTTTTGGACTGCAGGAAGGAATTTCATTTTGTCCAAGTTGCACTTTGTATCTTCTACCTTGAAAAGTCATGAATCTTTTTTTTTTTTTCATTTGGCCAATTTTTCTGCATTTGGATCTTACAGCTTTAGTTGGAAGAGTTAGATCTGTTCTCCAATTCTGATTTAGTGAGGCACTTGGCACAGAAGATTAAGGCTACAAACTGTTAATTATCTGCTTCCTGTAGTCCAGGATTCGACTTCCTTAGTTTCGAGCTGCCCACTGTGAGACACTAGCAAATCACTTAACCAGACAGTGCTTGGGAGTGACTAAACTGGGCTGGTTTCACAATACTCTACTTGATGGATAACTTTTAACTACCTATAAATCCATATTCAACCTCATCATAGCCACCTCACCGGTGGCTCTCAGCTCATGGTTTAAAGTTGGGTTGCAAACACCATGTAATCTCCAGCTGGCAGCCAGAAACCATGTTTCACCAGCCCTATACAAACATCACTATAGGGCTAAAATGGTTGATCCACCAATTTGCATTTGGGATAGAATAGTTGTAAAATCTTACCATAACAGATGTCCTTCTCTTCCTGTTGCAGTATTCATAACATGAGAGAGTTCCTTGCCATAGGTGACCAGATGTCAGTATACAAAAGACTTTAAAACTGTAGGGTGCGTGGCATGTTGCATGTAGGCTGCGATCGGACTTCTGCCACAAAAGTGATGTACGTGCACACCATCCTCAGAACTGACAGCCCCAGGAGGAATGCCAACCTAAAGAATTAGGGTAAAAAATTAAAGAATAAGGAAGGTGGGAGGAAGGGATAGAAATACTGCAACAAAGAAGACATCTATCATTACGGTATGAATTTACACAACTATTGTGTACTTCTATTCATCTGTTACAGTATTCATAACATGAGGAAGAATATCAAAGCTCTTGATGTAAGGGAGGAGGGTGTAGCCGAGGAGCTTTCCAGCAAGCCCTGCAGTATAGGTCTGGCAAACCCTGCTCTAGATTTAGAGATTACATCAAATTTGCAGTGTTTGGTGAAGGTAGGAACGGAGGTCCATGTAGTTGCTTTAAGAATTGAATTAGTGTCCAATCCCTTGAAAACGGCCCCAGATGAAGCAACACCCTGGTAAAGTGAGCCCTAGCAGGGGAAGGGAGAGCTTTACCGTGGTAAGTGTAGCAGAAGGAAATGGTCTGCTTGGACACAGCCAGCCCCAGGGCCCTGCGGTAGTAAGAAGCAAAAAGCTGATCTGACTTTCTAACAGCTTTGGTTTTGTCTAAATAAAATCTAAGTTGCCTGTGGAAATCTAAAGTATGGAGCACCCTCTCTAGGGTTCTGGGGGGGGAGGGGAAAAAGGTAGGCAAGTGTATGGACTGATTTAGATATAGGTCATTGACTACCTTAGGCATAAATGAGGGGTTTGGGCACATATAGGCCCTGCCTTTGTGGAAGACCAGAAAGGGTGGAGATACCATAAAGGCCTGTAGCTCAGACACTCACCCAGCTGAAGTTAAGGCTAGAAGTAACAGTTTTTCAGGAGCAGTACTGTAGAGAAGTTGAGGAAGCTGGCTCAAAGGGTGAGGAAGAGTCAGCTTTTTCAAAACAAGGTCCCAGGAAGGCGGAACAGGTTTTCTGGGAAGTCTAATGTTTAGGACATCTTTAAGAAATTGTTTAGCCTCAAATCTTCTAGCTAAGGGGAGGAGACAAAGGCAGATATGGCCAACATATGAGCTTTCAGTGAAGAGGAAGCCAAACAAGCACGGAGCAATTTACACAAAAGTTAAAACCAGGGGAATTTGCAATGTTAATGGGGCCTGAGTGAAAATCTCTTCTATTTGGCTAAATAAGACTTTCTGGTATTTGGTTTCCTGGCTTCCTGCAGGACTGCAAGCACATCCTCAGAGAATAGGTGTCTGAAAGGGATTAGTACCCCATCACCCACAGGGACAAAAAGAGCTGACAAGTGGGGATGGATGAGGGTCCCTTTGTCTTGTGTGAGAAGGTCCACTCTGTTAGGTAACTTGTGGTGATTGCCCTTGGCTAAATTCAGGAGAGGGAACCAGTGCTGGCTTGGCCAGAGGGGAGTCACCAGCAAGATTTTTTTAGTTTGTCCTGCTGAATTTTGGACAGGACTTTTGGGATGAGGGGAAGGGGAGGAAATACATATATAAATATCCCTTTCCAAGAGAAAGAAAGGGTGTCCACTTTCCAGACCAGAGAATCAGGCTCTCTGGCACAAAACTGTGAAAGTTGTCTGTTCATGGGGAGGCATATAGGTCTGTATAAAGAATACCCCACTGGAAACACATCCCTTTGAAGCATCCATTTGTGGGAGCGTTTGGGACCCGCTCAGGTAACCTGCCATACAATTCTGTGGAGATGGGATGCACATTGCATGAAGGGTCACCTGGAATTTTGTCAGCTCCCAAACATGAAGAGCTAGCCCGCATAATGGATAAGATTTGGTCTCCCTCTGTTCACATATCGGACGACTGTCATACTGTCTGAACAGCTTTAGAGGACCTGGTTGGAACAGGGGATGCAAGGTCTACATGGCCAATAGCAGTGCCCTCATCTCCCTTGCAATGTGTTCCTTCCACCACTGAAGTTCCCTCTTCAGGGAGGGAATAAGAGGAATGGAGAATTCCAGGGGGTGCTGGCGATGCAGCCAAACTTGATTTTCGATACCACTGCCATTTTGTCATGCGGAGTTTGGCTACGGGGAGCATGGGAATAGTGGATGCCATGAGGCCCAAGACCCTGAGGAACTCTCTGGCTGTAATGCGGTGAACCAGAAGAAGATTTTGAAAATAAAAGGTGAGGACCTGTACTTTTTGTGGGGGTAGAGAGAACTTCATATGATCTGTTTGTATCCTGAACACCATGAAAATCTGATACTGTGAAGGGGTCAGAATGGACTTAAAGTTTATGGTGAACCTCAGACTTTGTAGAAGACTTGATATTAAGGGCAATATTTTATTCCAACTCTTCTGTGGAGGTAGCTAGGAGGAGGTCATCAAGATGAGTAAAAATGTGTATTCTCTGGTGACCATGGTGGGCAATCACAAAGACTAGGCATTTGGTGAAGACCCTTGGTGCGGTAGAAAGTCCAAAGGGCAAACCACAGAACTGAAAATGCCATGATGATTCAGAGAAGAATAAAAACTTCCTGTAGTTGAAATGGAAGGGAATGTGCAGATGCGCATGTTTGACAAGCAGGGTAATCATGAAGGCTTGGGGCAGAATGAGTGGGAACAAAGTCTGGAAGTCAGCATGCAAAAAGTGGGTACTCTTAGAAAGGTATTGATATGGGACACATCGAGGATGAGTCTCCAGGGACCTTCCTTCCTGGGCACCAGGAACAACTTGGAATAAAATACTCTACCTATTTGGTTTTTGGGAACATTCTGGATGGTCCCTTGGTTCAATAATTTTAACAGAACCTCTGAGAAAAAAGCAAGCTGTTCCCTGGGAAGTTGAGGGGTGCCCTTGAAGGATGGGTAGCTGATCCCGCACCATAAAGTACCCTTTTTGAACTGACCGGACCCAGGCTTCTTGGGTTATGCTTTCTCAGGATGGTAGAGATAAGGGAAGGTGCTGGGAAAGTGGGATGCGGGTGAGAGGAGGGAAAACAGTCAGACAGGATGGCTTGTCTGAAACGGCTGCTTTGGTGGCACAGTTGCCGGTGGGGCACTAGGCTGCTGTGATCTTGTCACTCTTTTGTTCTGGGTTGTGGGTGACGAATGCCTATGCACAGAGGCTTTGCAGGATAATTTCTTTGAAACTTGAGTACTGGAGAAACAAAAATATGTTTCAGTTCCTGCAGTTCCTTACCCTTTTCCAACAAGGATTTGAACAGGTTAGAAGCTATAGGTCCAAACAAGGCAGAGTTGGCCAAAGGAGCATCCATAATTTTGGCTTTTATGTCCTCGGGTAAGGGCTGGAGTCTTGTCCAAGAGAATCTTCTTAATATTGATCCGGAGGCCGCTGTTCTGGCAGAAGCCTCTTCAGCATCATAGCTGCATTTTATGGAGTGGCGTGCTACTTGAGAAGATGCACTAAGCAAGGAAGTAGCAAAGGTTTTATTTTCTGAGTCAGGCAAGTCTGCAATTACCTGTGAGAGTTGGGACATAAGCTCTATAGCGAATATGGTCATGTGTGTTTGGTAATTTACGGTCCCAGAGTGGCAAAAGTGTACTTTTTTGCCTAGTCTATCCAGGATCCTGCTATCCTTTATCAGATGGTAGGAGGGTAGTGGAGGGAAGCAACCTGGACGGCTTGTCAGAAATCACAGAAATAACAGAAGGGTCTGCAGAAGGGCATCTGAAGAGAAACTTGCAGTTCTCTGGACCTTGTAGAAGCGGTCTGGGTTTTTGGGGGCAGGTGACTGGGAGTCTGGTGTCTGTGAATCTGAGGCAAAGCATCAAAAAAGGCAGGCAGGTCAGGAGAAATAGCAGATGGGATAGGTGATTCAACCTGAAATAGCTCATAAAAAGAAGTTATGTACTCACCATAACTTTCCATCTGAGTAGTTGTACTTCATTTGTCTTCAACCTGTGGGTTATGGATCTGTATCGGATCAGAGCCGACAACTTTTACTAGCATCAGCTCCGAGCTCCAAACTCCTCCCTTTATCCATAATACACGTCCACTGCCTTCCATACCCAATCAAGTTTGCTGAATCTTATATGGAGAACCAGACTTGAAAAATGTACTCATGACCTATACTGCAGCCCGTAGGCTGATCATATGCCAAGGGCCGGGGGAAGGAGGGAGGGACGGTTGAAGACAAATGAAGCACAACTACTCAGATGGAACGCTATGGTGAGTACATAACTTCATCTGAAGTAGTTTACTTCATTTGGTCTTCAACCTGTGGGACAGAGTCCCCAGTTACTAAACTCCTGGGAGGCCCTCATGGAAGGAGCACCGCGAAACCAAAGGATTCTCTCCTTCTGGAAGTCAAATCCAATTTATAATGAGAAATAAATGTATGAGATGAGGACCAAGTGGCTGCAGAACAAATATCATCCAAAGACAATCTAGATCAAAAGGCAGCAGACGTAGCCATGGAACTAGTGGAATGAACTTTCACCTGACCTGGAGGAGACCTGCCTCTGTCCTAGACCTGCAGGATGCATGAAAATATCCATCTAGCTACAGTGACCTTGGAGATAGATTTCCTCAAAAAGGATTTATAGAAGGATACAATAGATCTTTATGGAAAATTTTTGTTCTGTGTAAATAGAATCGTAACTGTCTATGAACATCTAACATGTGGAGTTTGTATTCCATCTCATTAGTAAAATAAGGAAAGAACACAGGCAAACTGATGGTCTGATTGATACTGACTGTTGATGCCACCTTCAGAAGAAAGGATGGATTGGTTCGAAGGGAAACCCTATCTTTGTGAAAAATCATATAAGGAACTTCGATGGACAAGGCCTGTAATTCTGAAACCCTTTTTGCAAATGTAATAGCCACCAGAAAAGCTGTTTCCCAAGATAAAAGTTTTAGATCTGCAGTTGGGCAGGCTCGAAAGGCGGAGCGACCAAAGCTTAAAGAACCATAGTAAGGTCCCATGGGGGAAAAGGATCTTCGACCGGGGGGGGGGGGGCGTAACAAAAAGGTGCCTTTGATAAAAGCTTTACACAGTCTGGCAGAGGCTAGACGGGCAGAATTTTCACCCACATGAAAATGAGAAAAGGCAGCCAACTGAACTTTTGACAGCAGAAGAACTAGCTCCGTGTTGAAAAATTTCAGCTAGAAAATCAAGAATGATGGAAATAGGAGCCGTGAAAGGGTCTAAGCTCGTTTGAGAGGCCCAAAAGGAAAAACATTTCCACTTGCTGCAATAAACCTTCCTGGTCGAAGACTTGCGAGCCGCCACCAAAATACATCTGAGGAGGATAGTCCAGGAGTCCTACCAATCACAGGAACTGGAGCAGCCAAGCTGTGAGCTTCAGGCTGTCCAGATTCAGATGAGGCACCAAAGAAGGGTGTGAAATGAAGTCCTGAATGGATCTAGGATCCAAAGTGGCACCAGAAGATGAGACCAAAGGAAGGGGAACCACACCTGGCAAGGCCAGAATGGGGCAATGAGGATCACTTTGCTCCGCAGTCGAGCTTTCTGCAGAAACCTCAGAATGAGAGGTACTGGCGGGTAAGCATACAGAAGAGACCAGGAGGCCAAGCATGAACTAGAGCATCTTTGGGGGACTCCCGCGGCAAGGGGTTCAGAGTGAAAAACGTGCTGCACTTTGCATTGAAAGGAGATGCAAAGAGATCACAGCAAGGTTGACCCCAGTCGCTGAAGATCTGTTCCACTACTGACAGATTCAGAGACCACTCGTAAGGCATCAGAATGGTCCGACAGCCTGTCTGCTAGGATGTTGGACCGTCCCGGAATGTGCGTTGCAATGAGAAAATGACCGGTGGAGATCACCCATTCCCACACTCTCATGGCCTCGCGACAAAAGGAGTAAGATCTAGTCCCTCCCAGTTTGTTGATATACCAGACCACTAACATGTTGTCTGACGTAATAGCAATTGTCCCCAGAGGAAGAAAGGCAGCCTGCAACACTAGAAGGACCGCCCTCATCTCTAGAATATTTATGTGCAAGCTGGTCTCTATGGGGAACCACAGGCCTTGGACTGTCCTGCCCGAACAATGCCCCCCCCCCACCTGAGTTGGGAGGCATCCGTGGTCACTGTGGTTTGGGCCGGGGCTGGAACAAAAGGTCATCCCTCCAAAATGTCCAAAGAGCACATCCACCATGAGGGATGACCGACAGACTCGACTGAGTTGAATTGGATATATGTCAATGGCAGTTCCAACAGGGACTATTGTACAGCCAGAGTCAACTGTAAAATTCTCATGTGTAACGGAGCACACCGGAGAAGGGTTATGATCACTGCCATCGAGACTAAGGCTCTCAACACCGAATCTGCCATAGGGAGATGAGAATGGTAGATCAGGGAGACATGCATCCTCAGGTTTTGAGGTCTCTCTGAGGTCAGGAATATTTTCCACTGAATGGTATCTATCCTGGCAACAATATAGTCTATCACCTGTACAGGATCTAGGAGAGATTTGGATGCATGGATTGTGATCTCCAAACTCAGGACAAGAGACAGGAAATAATCCCTGGTTTGGGAGAGTAGACACCTGGTGGGAGCAGTGAGGAGCCAATCGTCCAGGTACGGATAAACCTCAATCCCCTGAAGCCTCAGGTGAACCGCTACCACTGCCATCACTTTGGTAAACACCCTGAGGGGTTGTGGGGAGACCAAAGGGTAGGGCTCAAAACTGGTAATGATGGACTCCTAGTCAGAAGCAGAGGAACCTCCTGGAGCTTCTGTGCATTTTTATGTGATAGTAAGCATCCTGGAGGTCTAACGAGCACATTCAGTTGCTCCCTTGCAGGTACGGCATGATGGACTAATGTGACCATCCGGAACTTCTCTTTGGCAACTGACAGGTTCAAGGTAGAGAGGTCCAGAATGGGCCTTAAGTCCCCCATTTTCTTTGGCACCAAAAAGAACCTAAAGTAGAAGCCTGATCCGGACTGATCTGGGGGGACAGTTTTGATGGCTCGTTTTCCTAGCAGCTTGAAAATTTCCTGTGCTGCTGCCTCCCTTTGCATAGGTGGTACATCCGGGAGGTGTCTGGGAGATTTGGGGGAACCCACAAAGGGGATGGAGTATCCTCTGGATATGATTTGAAGCACCTAGTGGTCCATTGTTATGGACTCCTTGCCGCAAGGTGCAAGGACAATCATCTCCCGACTGCCTCCAGAGTACAGCAGTCGGGCAATCCCTCAGGGTTGCTGCCCAGGTCTGTCTAAGAAAGTTTCTCGAAACCCAAAGTTCCTTTGACCCCTCTGCCTCTGGGCTGCCGTCCATTCTGTCCCCCTCTGCCTCTGGGGGAAGACGAGCCCTAAGTGTCCTGGGAATACTGTGACTTCCGGAACCACATCTTCTTTTGCCCTCTCTGGTTCTGGGAAAAGGACCTTTGAGGGTTAGAGAAGTGGATCCCGACGACCAACAGTGTCTTCCCATCCTTCTCACTCTGGACTAATGTCTGACGGTCTTACAAAAAGAGTGTAGAGCTGTCATAAGGGGTACTGGCAAAGGACGCCTTGAAGGGTTCAGAAAATTGACATAACCTGAGCCAGGCATTGCACCTCATGGACACTCTGGACCCAGCCGCTCCTTCCATAGCATGTGAAATGAGTCGCATGGACGTGTTAGATACTGATTTTAAAGTGGCCATCCTCATACAGAACGAAGCCTTGTCCTCCTGCGACATGGACTTGAGGGGAAACTCCTCCAGCTCCTTTACCGGTTCGCATTGGAGTCTGGTGACATAGGCCAGGTAAGTTCAGTGCCCTAATCAAAAAGGTAGCTGAAAAGTAAACCCGCTTCCTTAGGTGGTCCATCATCCGCAACTCTGTCAGGAGGATGGACCGAGGAACTCTCCCGAGCAAGTTCCTTCTTAGAGGCTGCAGCTACCACCATGGCATCTACGGGGAAGCCCTTGTTCCATGCTGGTCTGTCTATGGGGGGGCTTAAGAGCTTATCCAGTCTTTTGGGGATAGGTTTCATGGTGTCTGGAACCTTCCATGCCCGCGAGGTGACCAGATCCACCGAAGGATCCGCGGGAGGGGACACCCAGGAAGTAGATGGGCCTGTGTCAAAAGCCTCCAGGAACACGGACTCCTCAGAAAAGGGTGTGGGGGCAGACCAACCTCCCTGTTGGCGCAGGATTTCCATGATGTCTCCAAAGGATGACATCCTCGGGAGGTGACCTACGGGAACCTTCTCCATCATCCAAGTCAGTGTCCTCGGTGAGGTGAGGGACGCGGGGAAGTCCAAGTGCCTCCTTTTGCACGTATGCTTGTGAAGTACCTCCAGGGGGGAGCTTGCAAGCCACTTATTCCTTGGGGGAACCATATGGGGCTCTTCGAGCACAGGCAGTCCTCTGTGGTAAAATGATGGGGACCATAGACAGAGCCAAGGGGGTCTGGGTGGAGTCTGAGGGGGCGGTCAGGGGTTTCGTTCCAGCGGAGATAACCCTACCACGTCGCACACACAAGAGCAAACCTCCTGAGAAACCAATAAGAAGGCCGGTCGCCCCGGGTCCAACAAGAGAATCTGAGCCGGGCCCGAGGTGGACGGAACTCTGAGGGAGTGGAACCTGGCCCAACAAAGTCGGAGCCGAAGCAAAAGATTCCACTCCCTCGGATCAGACACCCAAGCTCTGGCTCAGAGTGCAGCTTGGATCTGAAACGCTCCAGACAGCTGTTGGTGTTGAAGCCGGTACCATCGGTGCCGATCCCCTGACCAAAGCCAACCTCTGATCCGAATACTCCGAACCCAAAGGTCAGACCGGAGAAGGAGATATAGGTTGGAAAAAGGAAACAAGCGCCCCACCGAGGGGGGGGGGGCTGGCAAGACACCCATCTGGATCTAGGTACTGATAAACCTTCTCATCATTTTATCCAGATCAATGTCAGACAAGGACTGGGTGGACTGCAACGAGGCCACGGCCACCGACCTTCCGAGCTGGCGGGTTGGGTAAATGAAGCCCAGTAAGCTGGATGTGTCTCCTCCAGCTCTGCGGAGAACCTTGGAGATCGGAACAGAGGGGAGTCGAGGATCTGTGGCATCTTCTTAGGTGAAGCGAGGTCCGGAGACCTCTCTCTTTTCCCTCACCTTCCACACACTCTCCCTCTCTCTACCTCTTTTCTGTTCCACTACCTCAGGCTTTGGTACAGGAGGTTGAGTCCCAGCCTGGGAGGGAGAAGAAACCAGAGGAAGGAGAGGCGATGAGGAAACAAATTCTGAAGGGGGAAGAATGCCTTTGAGGGCCAACTTGGCCTTCCTATCTTTAATGGCACGGGGGTTGAAGCCCGCACATATACTGCAGTCCACACTCAGATGGGCCACGCCCAAGCACAAAACACACAGTGTGGCCATCTGCAGGGGATAATTTATGGCTACTCCCCGTGCAACGCTTAAAAAACAAGCTTTTCAGCCATACTATCTCAGCAGAAAGATAACTTAAGAAAAACAGGCAGTTTCTTTCTAACTGGCGCACACATCCCCCACTCACCACACTCGTACACAGAAAACACTGAAGGGGGAGGGGAAGCTATAATCTACAGAACAGTACAAACTACTCTAACCTAAAACTCTATTACTCAACGCACCAAGGAAGACGAGGAGAAAGGGTACCTATACTAACACTATCTAACAAAAAACTGAAGAGAAAAGATACTCAAAAAAGGTTTTACCCACTTGACTAAGTTGGAGCTCAAGAAATCACGATGTATAAGCTATTTGCGGCAAACAAGATCTGGGTATGGAAGGCAGTGGAGGTGTTATTATGGGTAAGGGGAGGAGTTTGGAGCTCAGAGCTGATGCTAGTAAGAGTTTACCGGCTCAGATCAGATACAGATCCGTAACCTACAGGCTGAAGACCAAATGAAGTAAACTAACTTCAGATTATCTTTTTTGTATTTCAATGGGTGCTATCCCATTTAACTCATTAACCCCGAGTAGCTTCTCATAGGTTCATACTAGGCTATCTGCCAGAGGGCATTTATAAGCCTAGCCCATTGTTTTGTGGCTTACGCCACCCCTTTAGTATGGGGAACTATACCCATTATTTTGCTGTGCCTCTGTCGAGCAGTGACACTGAGGTAATGGCGCCTGTGTGTTTAACACAGAGCGCGCCATGAGAAGATAGTCATTTCATGCTCTTAACCCAGAGTGCCTTCCTGATGCGAGATAAACTGTAGTGCAAATCTGCAGTTGAACCTAATGTAAAACACACTGACATCGTAACTGAACCTGTAAATTACATTATACAGTTACGATTCAGTGTGTTTTTACATTAGGTTCACATTCAAGTTTTACTTCTAATTCACTTTAAAAGGTTTGTGATAAGCAAGTGGTGGCAGCCAATCGGATTCTTGCAATCCAAGCCACCACTTGCATACAGCTCCACCCCCAACTTAATTTTCTTTTGTTTTATCCCAATGAATAGCGGGTCCAGCAACAGGTATTTCTTTTCTTTGGAATAATATTTAGAGATCTTACCTGCTGCTGATTCCCTCTATTTTATTTCGGCACTCAGATCGCCGGAGATAGCCATTGACACTCACCGGCATTTGATGCAAGGAGTTCCTGGTTAGACTATCCGAAAGAACTGCTCTTTTATACCACATCAGGTAAGCTGTTGCTTCATATCCTTCAGAAACTGCGTGCCAACACTAATGGATAGCTGTAAGTGGAGTTGGACTTAATGTTGCAGCATAAGGATTTACAATTACTGCTGTATTCTACTGCTGTAATCATTGCATTTATTCTTTGCGGAATACTGTTGTTGGTACTTTTCCGTTAACGCAGTAGCACAAATGAGCTAACTTAGCCTGTGATAGAGCAATGGCCTTTGCTTTCTTATTGCTATTTCATCATTTCGTTTTTTTCAGTTAAGAGTATTAAACTAGCGTCCTGTAATTCTGAAAAGTATTCAGGTACGCAAAACTACCACAGAAATCTCTAACAAGTGCAAGAGGGAGGCTTTATGGCCTCTTCAACCTGTCTACGGGTATTGCCGCCGTTCCGGACAGAAGTGTTTTCTGAACAGTAACTAAACCTGCATCTTAATTTTTATTGTGAACAGAGTTATTTTATTTTACTGTGAACGGAGTTTGTAGGTAGTTTCTTCGACTTTACTCGCATTCACTGTGCATGTCATATCATGGGACTTCAATAACATCGGTCATATCACATGGAATTTCAGTAGGTCATCAGTTAAATTTTTAATGCAGAATTACATTACTGGTGAAATATTTCAGATTACCATGCATACTTGAGATGTCTCATTAATCAGGCATGTGTTTGAGGTATGGTATTGTGTTTTGGTGTTGGCCATTACAATTGTTTATATCACACTATGAATTTGATCACATATGCATCCCCTTATTGTGATTGCCTCACAGGAACATGGCTATCAGTAATATAGTTTGGAAATGTGTTTTAAACAAATGTGAAATTAAGATTTTTGTGCAGTGCTTCTTCAACATTATAATTTGAATTCATATGACTTGCATTCAAATCATCATACCATGGCTGAATAATTGTTATCTTCGGAAAGTCTGTAATGCTCTAAAGGTTAGGCCTTTGGCAAAGAGAAATTTAACCTTGCATCTCTGTATCTAAAATCCAATATGTATATATACACACACACACACACACACACACAAAATATTTAGTCATATGGGTCCGCTGTGTTTGGCAGAACATGTGCCTGGTTTGTCAATGGTATGGATAAGCTCAGTGGTCCAAATATCCTCAGTTTGTTTCGTCAAGGCAGGTGAATGGGGTTGGAGGGAGTTATAGTGTGTGTGTGTGTGTGTGTGTGTGTGTGTGTGTGTGTGTGTGTGTGTGTGTGTGTGTGTGTGTGTGTGTGTGTGAGAGAGAGAGACAAGGTTATGGTTGGGAATCAGTGTATATGGGTCCGCTGTGTTTGGCAGAACATGTGCCTGGTTTGTCAATGGTATGGATAAGCTCAGTGGTCCAAATATCCTCAGTTTGTTTCGTCAAGGCAGGTGAATGGGGTTGGAGGGAGTTATAGTGTGTGTGTGTGTGTGTGTGTGTGTGTGTGTGTGTGTGTGTGTGTGTGTGTGTGTGTGTGAGAGAGAGAGACAAGGTTATGGTTGGGAATCAGTGAGGGATAGGTCTTGCATATTTGTTTGTGAGTATGTGTATTTTAGAGTTAAGGTAAGTATTCGGTAAGGAGATATATATAGTGATGTTAGTGCATGTTTGTGTATGTTTCTGTGTCCAAGTGTGTCTTTTGTAGTAGTAGTAGTGCTACAGGAAGGTTTTTATGAAGGTAAGGTATAGGGTTACAGATGGCGGAAGGTACAGTGTTAAGTTTAGAGTTAGCACCTATTACTAAGGTATTGCAGCGAGTTGGAGCAGGACTTTTGGTTCTGATGAAGTCCTGTTCATTACATAGGGATGAAATCAGCTAACCTTTGTCAATTTAACATATTAAAGTTGTTGGTGGAACATTTTCAATTTATCTGATTTTAGTGTTTTGCTGCACACTACACTAACTTTTTTTGGTGTACATCCTTTATACCCACATACACAAACGTGTGCATGCTCGCGCACACGCTCACACTTAGTGTGTGCGTGTGTGTGTCTGTGCATCTTATGGTACTGTTAGGAGAAGGTTTTTCATAAGGGAAAGGTTTTTCATAAATGAAAAGGTTTTTACAAGGTAATGCTTTGGGTCAGAGCTATGGGCAATAGTAGGTGGATTAGGGTTAGCATATATGAGTAAGGTGTACTTGTGGACAGAGCTTTGCAAACCATGCATACCAATGTTTTCCTCTCCAAAATTTGTTTTTTTCCCTTCAGGGGCTAAGGCCCACTTCTTCCATTACTATCATTACAGGATGATCTTGTTTGTAAATATACAAATTCTGAGGCTATATTCAGCAAGATCTAGTTTAAATATTTATTATTTTTAAAGGTTATTATTTTTTAAATTCATACAGTGTAGTATATTCCCATATAAACCTTGTGCATGGTGCACCATATCTTAACAATTGGCTGCTTCATTTCCTACCCTATCCCCCCCTTGGTGTCTCCTTGAGTTCTCCCTCTCCTTCCTCCTGTGTGATTTTTCACTCTTGTAGTATTCCAATACCTCTTTAACTTAGTTTTCTATTTTTACTGCCATCTTTTCTTCATTCTATTCCATTTCTGCTATCTTCTTCTCACATCCAGGAATCTCCTATATATTTCATGCTTCCATAATGTTTTGATGATGGTTTTATCTTCACTAATCGGCGATCTGATAATGCTCATTTCTCTTTCTTTCCAGATGCTGTTCAATTTCTTTATGCCATATACACATATTTTGAAGACAACAACCATTGTATGGTACAGGAAATCTACAATATGGAAAGTATGGTTCTTAGCTTCCCAGTGTCTTCCTTTTCATCTATGGTGCCCTTTTCCCTCCCTCCTACCTGTTCGTTTCTCCTAAAGGCCTCTTTGTATTCCTATTCCAGGTTTTCCAGAGTACTACATAGTTACACAATTGGGCTTCTGGTACTCTGCATTTTTGTATGAACTTTTTGATTGTTCAATTGTTCAGGGATTGAAAGTCCCTGATTTGCAGTCTTTTTTTCCCCTCACTATTTGTGGCTTTATGTCAGATACCCGAAAGAACCAAGAGCACTGATTTTGTCATCGATCAGTTCTGGTGACTAACAGCAGTTAAAATGTATATTTTTTTTAGTTGGGAAACTAGCTACATTCCCACAAGATTCATGGTGTTACTGTTTGTAACAATGACTGCAAACAAGTTCCGTCAGGGTATAAATGTTTTTACTGCTACAGACATTCTAACAAAAATCAGGTGGAGGTGTTATGATAAGGATTACAGATAATTATGCCACCTGTGAGGTATTACAGATAGTTACGAGACCAGTGATTACTACAGGTTCAATAACACCAATACTATAGACTGTAACCGTGACACTAAAGACAACCCTACTAATTTCATGAACTTCTCGTGGTTTGACTTCAGAATGGGGGAAATATGCAGGAATGCTACCACTTTTCAATTATTTTCTGATGTTTGTTGAAAGTCCATTGGGCCAGAATGAGGTAGTTTTCAATGGAGGCCAGGGGAGAAAAGCTACATATACAATTATTACAAAGCTAATATCAACAAAGTGTGACATTGCAGACAGAGAACATTTGGAATAAGTCTGGTTTCTAGGTGGGTGATGTGTAGCTTGTGAGAACTGGTGTGTGCACATTATACTGCATGGGTCATGTGGCAAATGTTTGATTTTACAGCTTGTGTGTACTCGGCTCTACTAATGAGGTCACTGGGGCTAATGTTTCATGTTGGTTGTCGTGCATACTTGGAAGGGCTGCTCAAGGGATTGTTGATGGAAATGTTGCATTCTGGTGCTTGTGCATAGTAGGGCAGACTGCGAAAGGGGTCGCTGGGGAGATGTTGCATTTTGGTGTTTGTGCATACTCAGACTTAGTTTATGGAAATGTGGCTTATTTTCAGTTTTCATTAGGATGTCAACGTTTCAGGAAATGTGTTAATTTCCCTCTGCATTTTCATGTTTTGTGTTTTGTTATGTTATGCACTTTGTTTTTAGTTCATTCTTGAGATATATTTATGGCGTCCATTCACTTTGTGGTAATCTGGAAGCACTCCTTAGGTAGCTTATTTTGTAGTTTAGGCATGCAAAAGCAATTTTTTTTTATATTATTAATAAAAGAGAGGGAATAGTACAGGGAAAGCTCAACTGGCATGGTTCTGACCTGTTGTACTATATACTGTGACATGGTTTTGATGTTTACGGTGTAACGGGCAAGAAAATAGGGGCCGTGTGTATGGGCCATGTTGACGTTACACATACACACACACTGAAAAGTCAGCATTAGACTAGATTTTGTTTTTGCTTGGACTGGAAATGTCTTAGCAGATAACCTGAAAAATACTGTAATTAAACAAATGTAGATTGGTAATTATGTACACTTTGGTTTCACTGTATATGTAAGTGGGTGGCACAGTGCCACAGCACATTGTGTGTGTGTGTGTGTGTGTGTGTGTGTGTGTGTGTGTGTGTGTGTGTGTGTGTGTGTGTGTGTGTTTCCAGGGGATTCAATATTGGTCAGCATGGGAGTACAGGGGTATCAGACCATATTACTTGACAAATGATGGTCTGCACCTGTGTTCGTGTATTTGATATTTACTGTTTATTCCACAGAATTTTGTGATTTAGACAAACAATTGCAATAGGACTCATTCCTCACTGCTTGGTATGTTGCTAACAAATAGATGGGAGGATGGGCTCAATAATAACTTTTATGCTGTTTTTGCTGAGTAAGTGAATGGCAGAAGACAAGCTATCTAGTTTGACATTTCTGCGTGTCTTATTATTATTAGTTTGATTATAGTGAGTAGTTGCCTGACTGAGATAAAGGTTATTACAGAGTGACTACAGACAGCATCGGGCTACCTTATTTTTATGCATTTCTCCTGGCTTGTGTGGAATTTAGGTGGGAGGAAGGGCACAGTAATATGCAAGTGTTATACTATTTGACTGACTATGGCCTTGTAACAGATTATGACTGTGTTGCATAACACCTGCAGAAGGTAATATAATGAATGCCAGCAATTATCACCTGTGCCTGGGCATGCATAACTTTGCAAGTCATTAGCACAGTGCAGTTACAATATAGTACTGAGTAATTGTCACTTTTCAGGTTAAACTGTCAGCAGCTGTCACTGCTATTCACATAAGCAGAAGTCGTTATCACATTGACGAATGCACAACTCACATTTGGCTCTTTCTCCACTTGCAGTGATTGCAATACACCCCCACCCCTCCACACTACTTTCATTTATGTCATGTATACAATTGCAAGAAATGTTAGCAGTCTAGGAGGAAAAATGTAGACATTACATCTTCAGTTGCTGTTTTTTCATGAGAAAGTGGCTGGAATAAGAGGATTTGTGTTGCACTGTATGAAGAATTTGAAATATATATATATATATATATATATATATATACACATATATTATTGACTGCCTTGCATCCTCTCATTTGACAGAAAATCATAACTTGTTTTTAACTATAAGGCAATGACAATATCCAAACTCGTATGTTGTATTTATCTGACTATTCTGTACTGCTGTGGTAAAATATTTCCTGTGCTTTTGAACTATGAAGTCATTCTGTTTCGTTACGGATTATAGTGTTGCTCTTTTATTTATCATTAAATGTATACCTCCCTTTGTGGGTGAGATACCAGAGGCATATTTCACCTGTTAGACTACTTGCATATCTGTTGGGTGAGCTACCCAGGATGTAAAGTAGCTGGACACACACACACACATATACATACACATATATATATATATATATATATATATATATATATATATATATATACATATATATATATATATATATATACATACATATATATATATATATAGATATAGATATAGATATATAGATAGATATATATATATATATATATATATATATATATACATATACACACAGATGTGTGTATGTAGATATATATAGATGAAGATATAAATAGATATGTATATATATATATATATATATATATATATATATATATATATATATATATATAGAAATATAGATATAAAAATATAGAGATAGGTGCATTGCTTTTCACGTGCCTCTGTGCAGGTATATTACATCAGAATGTTGTATTGCATTGTGTTTTTCAGGTGTGATTTCAAGTGTAAAGCAACACAGCCACCACCAAAGATGCCATCTGTTGAGGAGAAAGCAAGCAGCATTTACCTGTTGGGTGAGGAAACGGACTGTGATGGTTGTAGCAGTGGTTCAGACAATGGTATGCACCTTGATGTACCACATAATGCCAAACACATTGAGGATGGATTATGACTCAGAGGATGACATTCCACTCGCACGTCTGCGTGAAAAGGCCATTGCCTGTGATACGGATGATGCCCCTGCGACCGCCATTCCTGAAAGACCACTACGAGTTGCCAAAGCAAAGTACAGTTTTGTACCAACCATAAATGTAGATGTTTAAGTGTTCACCCTGCTGCAGTCATCACACTTGGGTTATCCTGCCATCAGGTGGTCCCCACAGTCGGCCCGAATTCCAAAGTCTTGGTCCGGCGTCGGTTGCTGTCGCTTCTTCCCTGATGTCAGTGCGTCAGGGGTATACAAGAGGCATCAGACGCCATTTTCTTCAGTTTTTATTGCCCCAGATGTCAGGTGCCCCCAATAGGTAGGCAAAATATATATGTATAGCTAGATAAAAATAAAACAATACCTTTAGGCACAAGCAAATACACCACAGAGGTTGTATAGGATGGAGTGGTATAGATAAGTTCAGCTAGTTCAGAGGGGATGGAGGGAGGGTAACCTGGACTGCAGCAGGGTGAACACTCGAACATCTACATTTATGGTAGGTACAAAACTGTACTATGTTCATCGTGTTACCCTGCTGCAGTCATCACACTTGGGTTGAATCCCAAAGCTAAGGATGGGAGGTGGAGTTAGACTGAGTTAGAAGAAGCTAGTAGGCCCTGCAGAACTGCAGTGGCAAAACCAGCTTTAGCCTTAGAGTATAGAGGTAAGTGATAGTGTTTGGTGAAGGTGTGCACTGAACTCCAAGTTGCAGCTTCCAGAATATCCTTGGTTGGCACTCCCCTGAGAAAGGTTGCTGATGTAGCTGTAGCCCTGGTGGAGTGGGACCTAATGTTAGCAGGTACCGGTTTCCCATGATGAGTGTAGCAAAAACGTATGCAATGCCCTATCCATTTAGAAATGGTCTGTTTTAAGATAGCTTTACCTTGTGATCCTGTAGCATAGGCTACAAAGAGCTGGTCAGATTTTCTGAAAGCCTTAGTTTTGTCCAAGTAGTAACGTAATTGCCTGTGAATGTCCAAAGAGTGCAGAAGTCTTTCTCCTTTGTTCTGGGGATTTGTGAAAAATGTGGGCAAATGGATGGTTTGGTTTAGGGCCACACTGGATACCACCTTTGGCATAAAGGAAGGGTTAATTTCGTAGAGAGACTCTGTCTTGATGAAAAATGAGGAAAGGCTCCACTGCCATTAGTGCCTGCAGCTCAGACTCTTCTAGCTGAGGTTATTGCTAGTAGCAGGGCAGTTTTCCATGATAGAAATTTTAAATCAGTTGAAAAGGCCGGTTCAAGGGGGGGCACAGTGTATGCTTTTCCAGAACAAAGTTAAGATCCCAAGTAGGTGTTGGTGCTCTCCTTGGTGGTCTTATATTCTTATCCCCTCTGAGGTACTGTCTTAGGAGTGGATGTGAGAATAAAGGAGGGTCTGTGTTGTAATGAGCTGAAATTGCTGAGGCGTGGATCTTAATAGATGAAAAGGAAAGTCCTTTGTGCAACATCTCAATTAAATATTGTAGAATCTGAGGAATGTTTGGATCAAGGGGATTTTGGTCTTTAGCTTGGTTCCAGGTGCAAAATCTTTTCCATTTGTTTGAATAGGTTTTCCTGGTGCTGGGCCTCCTGGCCTCCAGAATGACATCCATAACAGCTTTGGATAGAGGTGTTGGCTGGTTGTTTAGGTAATTTGCCATGCAGCCAGGTTTAAAGTCTTGAGCTGGCTGTGTAGAATCTGATTGTCTCGCTGGGTGAGCAGGTGTGGAATTTGTGGTAAAATCCATGGTGGGCCGTGGGCCATGTTACTTAAAATTGGATACCAATGCTGGTGTGGCCAGTCTGGTGCAATGGGCATCATTTGTGGCCTCTCTGATCCGATTTTCAGCAGTACTTTTGCTAAGAGGCAGCGGAGGAAAGGCATACACTGTTAATGTTTTCCAACTGAATGAGAGGGCGTCCATTTTCCAAGCTTGTGGATGGAATGTCCTTGTGCAAAATTTTTGAAGTTGGTAGTTTTGGGGGCTTGCAAACAGATCTATGTCTGGGCGTCCCCATTTTTGAGCTATCCTTGCAAATACTTGTGGATCTAGTTTCCACTCGTGTGGATCCATGATGTTTCTGCTTAGGTCATCTGCCAATGTGTTTTTCATTCCTGGCAGGAATTGCGCTTGTAATTGAACCTGGTAAGACAGTGAAGTGTTCCACAAGGTCATTGCTTGTCTGCATAGAGGGTAGGAATGTGTGCCCCCTTGCTTGTTTATGTACCACACTACTGTGGTATTGTCAGTCTTTATTATTAGTTGTCCTGGGTGTAAGAGGTCCTTGAAAGCTGTTAGGGCATTCTGTACTGCTAGCATTTCTTTTTGATTGATGTGCAGATGTCTCTGATCTGTAGTCCATTTGCCCTGAATGCACTGTCCTGTCATGTGTGCTCCCCAGGCATAGTCCGATGCATTTGTTGTCATAGTTTGCCTGGCTGTGGGTAAGGTGAAAGGCTGACCCTTGCTGAGGTGACATGCCTGTGCCCACCATAGAACCTCCTGTTGAAGGCAGGGAATGAGTGGTATCATTGTTTCCAAGCTGTGGCTGTGCTGAGTCTATACGCTTTTCAGGTACCATTGTAATTTCCTCATATGCAGTTTTGCAAATGGTATTAGTAGTATGCAAGATGCCATGAATCCCAAGGCCTGCAGAATTTTTCTTGCAGGGAGTTGGGTCTTTGTTGCCATTATTCTGAAATACTGAGTCAGCTGTTGTTGCTTGTCTGGCGTGAGATAAGCCATCTGGGCCATTGTATTCAAGCTGGCACCCAGGAATATTATGTTTTGTGAGGGCACTAGTTTTGATTTCTTTTCGTTTACTGTGTACCCTAGGCAACTTAGAAGGTGTTTGACAAATGCTAGATGCTTTAAAAGAATGTCCATGTTTTCTGCTTGAATAAGGCAGTCGTCCAGTTATGGGTATATTTGAATTCCTCTGTCTGCAGTATGCAATTACTGGTGCCAGGCATTTTGTGAAGACCCTGGGCGCAGCAGATAAGCCAAAGGGCAGTGGAGAGAATTGATAATGCGTTGAACCTGCAATGAAGTGGAGGTATCGTCTGCAATTTTGTCTGATAGGGACATGCAGGTAAGCCTCCTTGAGGTCCAACGTTACTAGACAAGCATTCTTGCCCAGTATGGGAAGAAGTTGCTGTAGTGTTAGCATCTTGAATTTTGGTACTTGCAGATAGGTGTTCAGAATTGAAAGATCCAGAATGGGTCTCCATGCTTTGTCCTTTCTTGGAACTAGAAAGAGTCTTGAGTAAAAACCTTGTCCTTGCTCCTGAGTAGGTACTTGTTGAATGGCTCTCACGTCCATGAGAGCTGTAATTTGTTTTTGTGCCTCTGCCCATTGATTTGGTGGCAGGTTTGGCATTCCTTTTATCCTTGGTAAGATATGAAAGTGGAATCTGTATCCTTGACAGACAATGTTTAGGACCCATTTGTCTTTTGTGATGATGTGCCAGTTGTCTGCAAAAAATGCTAATTTTCCTCCCAAGGAAGCTATCAGGACAGATTTGCTTGGTAGTTTGAGGACTGAGTCATTCTGTTTGTCTTCTGCTAGCCTGGGGCCTGTCTTCTCCTCCTTTCTGGGTAGCAGTTGGCGAGGTTTGTAAGGGCCTTGTGACTGACCTCTGCCCCTTGGGCGTCTGAATTTTCCTCTCTTTGATCTGTCAGATGCTGGAAAGGACCAGTTTTTTGTAGGCCAATTTCTGCTGAAACGAGGGGGTTGTACCTGCAAAAAATCCTTGACCGTCTGCATAGACTTTGCCTTATCCTCCATTTTCTTTAAAACCTCTTCTGCTTTGACACCAAATACACCCTGCTGTAAAGGTGCATCCAATAATTTTGCTTTAACATGATCAGGAAGGGTTTGTTCTTTTAACCAAGCATGTCAACGTATGACAGAGCCAGTAACAGCTGCTCTGCAGGAAGCTTCCAATGAATCAAATCCACATTGTAAAGTATGCTTGCCCACCTGTTCAGCTGCATGCAACAGATCCTGCATTTCCTTGAACTCAGAGTGTTCAGAATGTGTGCTCATTTTTTGTTTTAATTGAGACATTAGGAATTGCTGATATTTCAGCATGTGAAACTGACAATTTAATGCTCTCATAGTCAGAGTTGCTGAGGTGTATATTTTCTCTCGCCATCTATCTAGGGCTCTGGAATCCCTTTCAGAAGGCACAGGATTTTTTGCCATAGAAGCTTTGGCTCCCTTAGGACCCTGGGAAATAGTTTCTGGGTCAGCCACAGGACTTTTATAAAGGAATTTGTGCGAGTCAGGTACTCTGTAGTATCTGTCTGGTTTGGCTGGAGCAGGAGGTAGAGAGTCTGGATTTAGACTAGACTCCAAGTAAACATCATCCACAATATCTAAAACTGGAGGGATAGCCAGTGGTCTGTGCTGGGGTAGTAAAAGGAACTCTCGGAGCCTTTTCTTAGAATCAGAGTAGTCCTGGCCTTCCCAGTGGAAATGTTCCCTCATGGTATGTAAAGTTTCCCCAAAGGAGTAATCTTCAGTGGGGGATGCTGAGGGAATAGAGTCTTCAGCATCAGAGTCTTCATAAGGAGGAAGTGTGTAATCCTGTTCCTCAGAAGAGTCTGAGGAAATTGAAACCTGGTCAGAGGAAGCATAATCCTCCTCTTGTCTTGGTCCTTTATCAGGAGGGGGATGGGAACCCCTGATTAAGGTAATTAAATCTTCAGCCATCTTAAGCATCTGTTTCTTAGGCATGGGGCCTTCAACTGTAGACTGATGTACTGTCTTCTTTGGTTTCAAAGGAGTTTTAAGCTTAGCATAAGATTTAATGGTAAGTGTAGTCAGTCTGAAGACACCTTCTGCAACCGAAGGTGTTTCCACTGCACCGGGGTCTATTTCTGCTCCGGTGTCGGAAGGGCCTAATGAGGATGGCTGCGTCGGCCTAGAAGACTCCAATTGAGAATCCGCAGATGTCTGGGGTTCCAGTTCAACGGTCATCAGGGACTGCGTAGGCGCCTCACTGAAAACCAGAGAACCGGCGACAGGCCCAGCAGAGGCCTCGGAGTCTGGCTTGTTCCTTGGCTGCCTGTCCTTATCCTTGCATTTTTTATGCATGCTGGTCGTTGGCTGCTCCGACGGCATGATATAATTAAATTTCCTACCAAAGTAATGTCGTGCGAAGTCAAAACGGCATTTGATAGTTTATTAAACCTAGCACAAAACCCGACAACCTGTGACGTCGTGGTCTGGGCCTAGGCAAGGAATACAATAGGAATGGAAGTCCTTATGAGGTATTTGCTTCCCACAAGAAATGCAATTGTTAACTTTTTCTGACATCGGACTGAGGCAAGAAAAGGTTCCCCAAGGGGGGTACTTAGCTTTATTGAAGACTTCGGACTGAAATTCGAATCGAAAATCTCAGGTGTCGGCCGACCGGCACTTGCGAACTGCTTCTGCTTCGGGCAACACGCGGCAAGAAAGACTGAAGAAAATGGCGTCGGATGCCTCTTATATACCCTTGACGCACGTCAGGGAAGAAGTGACAGCAACCGATGCCGGACCAAGACTTTGGAATTCGGGCCGACTGCGGGACCGCCTGACGGCAGGATAAACCAAGTGTGATGACTGCAGCAGGGTAACACGATGAACATCCAGTAATTATGACACTGACCATGAGAGTCAGGATGAGGTGCCACCTGCACACCTAAGGAAGGTGCCCACATACAAGTTGGCCACACACAATGTCCACCAAGTGCATTCAGAGTATGATGCAGATGATGACTTGCCTTTATCTGTGTTCACGAAAGCATGTGGTCTGACTGACACAACTATGCAGTCCTCCATAGTGCATGGCAGTAGAAGTGCCGACAAGGGTGTGGATGTGCCTTCGACTGTGCATGATGTGGGAAGTAGTCCAAGAGTATGTCAGACAATATGGGTGTGTCTCAGCAGGGAGCATGTGTCAGCAGTTCACTACCAACTGCAAGCAGTACAGTTGCTACTGGCATTGAGAGAGCACCATCTCTCAACCCTTCAGCCCTTCCCATTCCCAAGTGTTCCTTGCGACCCAGTCAGGTACGCCGAGCATGCCCACCACGTAAGATCACGTGGGGAAAGCACCTCCAAACTTTACACACTGAGGAATTTGTGGGGCCAGTAGGACCAATAAATCACTTGGGCTCAGAAAGCACAGAGATGGACTTCCTGAATTTGATGTTCCCAGAGGAGCTATACACCCGTATTGCTAATGAAACAAACTATGCTGCACAGAGGCAGGCCGCAGCAGGCAAGGTTGATATGCGGTGGAGTCCTGTTTGCCCAGGAGACATACACACATTTCTTGGTGCCAGAATATACATGTCTATTGTACATGTTCCTGAATTGAGGCAGTACTGGGAAACACCATGTATACGGTCGCTTCCCAATAGCAGAGTACATGACCAGAGATAGGTTTGAAAAAATTCAGCAGTACTTCCCACTGCAATGATAACAGCCTGAACCTACCACAGGGCTCTGTGGGTCATGACAAGCTACATCACATACGGCCAATACTGGATGCAGTATTTCATGCATGCAGGACACGTTACAATGTGCATCGTGAGGTGGCTGTAGACGAAGCCATGGTTGGCTTCCGTGGACGCTTGACATATAGACAGTTTATGCCTGGTAAGCCCGAGAGGTATGGCATTAAGGTGTGGGTGTTGGCAGACTCGACCAATGGGTATGTACATGAATTCCAGGTATACACTGGAAAAACGGAGCAGAATACAGAGGTCGGGCTGACACACAGAGTTGTGGTTGACAACTAGGGGACTGATTGGCAAGAAGCATCACATTTACTTTGATAATTTCTTTACCTCTGTTCCACTAGCACAGCAATTGCTGAAAGATGATCTATAATGTTGTGGAACCATGCTCACCAATAGTTCAGGATGGCCTCTAACATTCAACAGACAGGCCATTGGAAAAGCAGCTCAAGGCTACTACAAGCAATTGCAGAGTGGACCACTGCTAGCTACTGAATGGAAGGATAGCAAACCAGTATTCCTCCTGCCAACTAACTGTAACCCAACCTTGCCAGTCTCCAGCACATACAGGAGAAAGTGTGATGGAAGAAAGGCATCAGTGCCGTGTCCACCAGAAACATGTACAACAGTTACATGAATGGGGTGGACCGAGCAGATCAGCTCAGGACACAGTATCCCAGTGCCAGAAAGGCCCGCAAATGGTGGCTGTACTTGTTCTGGTTCTTATGGGATGTGGCCATTGTCAATGCTTTCATTATATTCCGTGGAAGTATCAGACATCAGCAACTGTCACGCTCTGGACGTGCTATTCCAGTAACACAGTTACAGTTCCGAAGGAACCTAGGCTTGCATTTACTTGCCAGTTACACAGAGGAAAAGATGCACTGAGATTACTGTCCCAGAGGCTGTGAGCCGATTTGAGCATGGCTCTCACTTTCTGGTGAAATGGCATAAATCAAGATGAAAAAACTGTGCCAGCAAGGGTAAACGTGCTGAGCCATCATGGGGGTGCCCGACTTGCAAGGTCAACCTGTGTGTCGAATTCTTTGGCAAGTACCATGGCAATAAATTTCTCCCATAGTGCTGTTGTCAAAGATAAGCATGGCCTTGGGTGTGCCACTGTGATGTAATGTTTCCCTCCGGGAAAGGACACATGCAAAAAGACGCAGCCTGGGTCAGTCTTGGTCTTAGCAGCCAAGCCCTTCAGCACCAATGCCAGGAAGGTCCCTATTCAGTCTTTTTTGCCAACTGCTCTTAGGTTGGTGGGTGCATCGCAGGGGGCATACCCAGCCAGCATGGATCTTGTGATCCACCGGGATCGCAGTTGGGAACTTGGAGACTCTTGAGCTCAGTCCCATAGTGCTGCTCTCCTAGGTAAGCATGGGCTTGGATGTGCCACTGTGATGTAATGTTTCCCTCTGGGAAAGGACACATGCAAAAAGACACAGCCTGGGTCAGTTTTGGTCTTTTGACATGTTGCCTTGATGTAGCTCTCCACTCAAGTCTCCCCCCCTTCAGGTGTAGTCAGTGTATGTAGGTGAGGGTAAGTAAATGTATGAAGGTCAGGACAGCAATTAGTGAGTTACTTCAGTCCCTCATCCCTTAGGTCCATTGCTGAATGGGCACATGTAAAGAGAAAAGGCAGAGGTAAAGCAGACCGCTGACACTGAAAGCGGTCATGAGACCATAGTGGTATCAGCAGTCTGAGTGGGCAGCCAGCACAGCTATGGGACACTACAGATAACATCTGGAGCCCCATGCCTGTCCTTGGCATATTAGTGGAGTGGCGGTCCTTACTCTGCTTTTTCTCTTTACATGTGCTCTGGCTGTGCGTCCTTGTCAGTGTCCACCCATGCTTTATTTCAGATAAGGTAAGACCGTCTTCTGCTGTTCAGAAGTTTACAGAATGCGTTCATGCATGGCTTGATGCACAGGGTCGGTGGATCAACAATCTGCCATAACGGCATCACCGCGGAAGATGTTCACCTGTTCAGAAGGGATGGCATTCACCTAACTGAGGAGGGCATTGCGTTGTTCTTGACCAACCTCCACAATGGCGTGAGGAGAGCCATGCAAGATTGCCAACATGCAGTTTGTGAGAAGAATGGAAAACACCCATGACCAAGTCGGACCAGTACAGTAAGTAAAACACTATTATGAAATGTGTTGTGTAAAATTAATTTCTCTGAGCTTGGCAAATAACTTATGGAAATTATGATTTTTTTTTCATATTTTGGTAAATAACTTTGCAAGGGAGCATCTGAATGTGCTAAGTAATGCTTCATTTTGAAAAGATTATTTATAGTTCTAACATGGTAAAAGAATGGTGCCTGTATGTTGTACTCATAGGCAGATATCAAAGTTTGTTTCAGACTTAGGTTATGGAAATTATGATTTTTTTCCTATTTTGGTAAATAACTTTGCAAGGGAGCATTGCATTGTGTGAAGTAATACCTAATTTTGAAGACAATGTTACTCCTTACAACATGGTAAAAGAACCGTGTCTGTGCACTGTACACACGTACAGATATCAGTTTTAGTCTTGTACGAATAGGAAAATTATACATTTACAATACTTCTCATTATTATGCCCATATCTTTGCGAGGGAGCATGGTAATCACACAAATGATGCATCATTTTAACGCTGACATTCAGATGCACAACTTCTACACTGATATGTAGGCTCTGTCCGTTACAGGTGAGGAGATATGCTTTATTTATCAATTATGAGAAATAATATATTAATCATATTTATGTGAATATCTCATGAAAGGAGCGTCACACAGTAATGGTTAAGGTATCATTTTAAATCTGACATTCATACTAACAAATCAAATTGTATGGGTCTGCATAGTACACAGACCAAGATATTGTGCTTTGTTTTTCCAAAAAGTTAAAAAATTTGCACAATATCAGCATTCCTTGCCAAATATTTAATAATGACTTTGATATGCACTATCAACATTTACACTGTTGGAAAGGTCAGTGACTGTTGAACAACTTTCGCGTTTACATTTTTAGATTAGCTCTTACAGTTAGAGTTATGAACATTTGTTTTCTGTATAGTATTACAAATGGACTTTCTGAAAATGAGCTCAGACTGCACTGTTGTTCCTATGGTGGAATTAAGCAGGCAGCTTTTTCTGAACTGCTCCGGAGTGAATGAGTTAAAAATGGGACCTCATTTTTGCTTGGGTCTCTCCAAAGAAAAGGTCTTCTGTAGGTGAATCTGTCCCATTGGATTCCTCTTCTAGGGTGGCATAATCCAGGGGGGAAGGGATCTGTGAAGAGTAAGCCAAGGATTCCTCTTCCCTAGTCCTTTCATGTGGACAGACAGTACTGTGAGAGGGGAAGTATAAAACCTAGAGGAGGCCTAAGTGACATAAGGGCATTGAAGATGCCCTGAATGATTTGTTGCCAGTCACTAGCACGTTCTTTTGGTGGATGCAAATTTTTTTTGTTTCTTTTTCCCATGCAATTCCCATGCAATTCTGTTTTATGAAAGGTAGGAGGGCACAACATAAGCCTACATTCTACCAGGTCAGATTCTACCTCTTCCCTAACAAGGATCAGAGGAATCCCTTTAGGGCCTTCCATTATCACGGGCCGTGGTTGTCCTCCAACATCCAAAACGGATGCCTGCTCAGCCTCTGCGGACATGCTTATGTTCAGATCCAAGGTAGTCTGTATGTCAGGCTCGGCCTGTGGATCTGAGCCATGAACTGGGTGTCGCTTTGGGCTGTCCTCTGGATACAGACATCTCTCGAGGCAGAGGTGCAGCAGGAGGTTCAGGCCTTCACTTTTTGGCCTTCTGCTTCAAAATCAACTCATCCTCTGGCCCCAAGGATCCCTCCATAGTACTTTCTGCTAGCAGCTTTAAGATCTGATTCTCTAGCTAGATAACTAATGAGGACAATCTATTCCTTAAGGTCTTGACAAATGCCTGACAAATACAGCAGCTTTTATGGTTGTGATTTGGGCCTAGGCAAAAAGTACAGTTGTGTACATTTACCATAAATGTAGATGTTAGAGTGCATTCACTGATGCAGTCATTACATTTTGGTAATCTGCTGGCAGGTTGCCCCCTCAGTCGGTCTGAATAACAAAGTCTTGGGTCCTGCGTTGGTTACCGTCCACTCTTCCATGACGTCAGGTCATCAGGGGTATAAAACATGCAGCCGACACCATTTTATTCAGTCCCCCAAATGGGGAGCAAAAAAAAAAAAAAAAAAAAAAAAAAACCACAAAGGCTTTAGTATATAGTGAAGAAAAGGGATGGCGGGTGGGTAACCCGGACTGCAACACAGTGAATACACTCGAACATCTACATTTATGGTAAGTGTACACAGCTGTACTATGTTCTTTGTGTTTCACTGTTGCAGTCATTACATTTAGGTAGAATCCCAAAGCTATGGATGGGAGGATGGAACTAAATAGCATTAGGAGCAGCTATAAGGCCCTGCAGAACTGCAGTGGCAAAGCCCGCCCTGGATTTGGAGAAGAGAGGCAAATGATAATGCTTTGTGAAGGTATGAACAGAGCTCCAAGTAGCAGCCTCTAGAATGTCTTTAGTTGTAACCCCTCTGAGAAAAGCTGCTGAGGTAGACGCAGCCCTGGTGGAATGTGACCTTGATCACCTTGGGCACAGGTTTACCATGGTGCAAGTAGCAGAAACGAATGCAGTGGCTTATCCACTTAGAAATAATCTGCTTTGATAGAGCCTTCCCCTCTGACCCTGCAACAAATGCTACCAGTAGTTGCTCAGCCTTCCTTAGAGATTTGGTCCTGTTTAAGTAGAATCTTAGTTGTCTGTGTACATCCAATTAATGCAGAATCTGCTCCCCCTAGTTCTGCGGATTTGGGTAAAATGTTGGCAGGTGTACTTTCTGGTTAAGAGCCGCACTGGATACCACCTTAGGCATAAAAGAACGATTGGTCCTGAGGGACACCCTGTCCGGGTAAAATGCAATAAAAGGCTCCACAGCCATGAGAGCCTGTAGTTCTGAAATCCTTCTTGCTGATGTGACTGCCAAGAGGAAAGCTGTTTTCCAAGATAGAAATTTTATATCCGCATAGCTGCTGGTTCAAAAGGAGGCAGGGTGAGTTTTTCCAGCACAAAGTTGAGGACCCATGCAGGAGTTGGTGATCTCCTGGGAGGCCTTAAATTTTTGGACCCTCTAAGATACTGTTTAAGCACAGGATGAGAAAAGAGGGGAGGGCTCTGTGTTGTAATGAGCCGAGATGGCAGAGGCATGTATTTTTATTGAAGAAAAAAATAGGCCCTTGTCAAGCATCTCAGTCAAATATTGTAAAATCTGAGGAATATTGGCTTTGCTGTGTCAGTTTCCTTGTGCTTGGTTCCAAGCACAGAATCTCTTCCATTTATCAGCATAAGATTTTCTAGTACTAGGCCTTCTGGCTTCCAAAGTGACATCCATCACACATTTACTGAGAGGTGTTGTTTAAATAATTAAATGATAAGCCATGCTGCAAGGTTCAGAGTTTGGAGGAGAGTGCGCAGAATTTGATTGTTCTGCTGAGACAGTAGATTAAGTATTTGAGGCAAGTACCAAGGAGGAAGTTGAGACATATTCCTTAGAATTGGGTACCAGTGCTGGCGAGGCCAGTCCGGAGCAACTAGGACAATGTTTGGTTTTTCCTGTCTGACTTTTAGTAACACCTTGGAGAGAAGAGGCAGAGGGGGAAGGCAGAGACTGATAGGTCTTTCCAACTGAAGGATAGGGCATCCAATTTCCATGCTTTTCTCTTGTGCAGAATTTGCCCAGCTGATAATTTTGGGGAGAAGCAAATAGATCTATGTCCGGGCTCCCCCATTTCTGTGTTAACATGCTGCAGATTTGTGGATCCAGTTTCCATTTGTGCGGGTCCATAAGATTTCTGCTTAGGTCGTCTATTTTGTTTTCCTGGCAGGAACTGAACTTGAAGATGTATTTGGTTAAGTCAAAGCTGTGTTCCACAATGCCATGGCTAGTCTGCAAAGGGGGTAGGAATGTGTAACCCCCCTGGTTATGTACCACATAAACGTGGTGTTGTCTGCCTTTATCAGTAGTTGTCCTGGATGAAGTAAGTCCTTGAAGGCTGTCAGAGCATTCTGAACAGCTAGCATCTCTTTCTGGTTGATATGCAGATGCATTTGTTTTGGGCTCCATTTGCCCTGAATGCATCTCCCCGCCAGGTGGGCCCCCCAAGCCTAGTCTGATGCATTTGTAGTTAGGGTTTGGGTGGCAGGGGGTAGAGTGAATGACAGTCCCTTGTTTTGGTGACATGTCTCTGCCCACCAAAGAAACTCCTGTTGTAGGCAGGGAATGAGAGGAATCATTGTTTCCAGACTGTGACAATGTTGACTCCATAAACTTTTTAGGTACCATTGTAGTTTCCTCATATGCAGTCTCGCATATGGAATTAGTAAAATGCAGGATGCCATGAACCCCAAAGCCTGCAAAATTTGTCTTGCAGATCTGGGTTTTTGTTGCCATTTGTTTGAGGTATGTTGTCAGTTGCCTTTATTTGTCTGGCGTAAGGTAAGCCATCTGGGCAGTTGTATTCAAGCTTGCACCCAGGAATGTAATTATTTAAGAGGGTACCAGTTGGGATTTCTTTTCGTTTATTGTGTACCCTAGGCATGTTAGAAGCCTTTTTACAAACGTCAGATGTTGAAGAACAGTGTCCTTGTCCACTGCTTGAATGAGACAGTCGTCCAGATAAGGATAAATTTGTATGCTTCTTTGTCTGCAGAATGCAATTATTGGTGCCAGGCACTTTGTAAAGACCCTGGGCGCAGTAGATAAGCCAAAGGGCAGTGGAGAGAATTGGTAATGCAAAAACCCTGCTTTGAAGCGGAGGTATCTTCTGCATGATTCCCTTATTGGGATATGCAGGTATGCCTCTTAAGTCTAGAGTCACTAACCAAGCGTTCCTGCCCAGCATAGGCAGTAGCTGTTGTAAAGTCAGCATTTTGAATTTTGGAATGTCCAGGAACATGTTCAAAATCGATAAGTCCAGTATTTGATGCCAGGCATTGTCTTTTCTGGGTACCAGGAAAAGTCTTGAATAAAAACCTCGTCTAGTACTGGTTGAATAGCCCCCATATCCAGGAGGGACATAACTTGTTTCTGAGCCTCTGCCCACTGATTTTGTGGCAGATCTGGCCAACTGTTTGCAATTGGCAAAGTATGGAAATGAAATCTGTACCCCTGGGATACTATGTTTAATACCCACTTGTCCTGGGTAATTAACTGCCAATTTTGAGCATGAAGTGCTAGTTTTCCTCCCAAGGGGGCTGCCAAAAGATAAGTGCTTGGTGAAGGTAGAGGGAAGTCATCGAGACTGCTTACTGTAGGGTTGTGCTTTGTTTTCTCCAGATTTGGAGGTGGAGGCACCCCATTGCTTTGACCTGTAAGAACCCTGTGATTGGTATCTGGAGCCTTTTGAGCGCCTGGATTTGCCTTGAGTGGCTCTGTTGGACACAGGAAAGGACCAATTTTTAGTAATAAAATACTAGTAGAACACAAAAGGGAAACCGTAGAGTGAACCAAACAGTTAAAGTATCCACAATCCAATGCTGTCAGTGTAGAATCAATGCCAAAGCAAAAAGTCCCAACTTGTATGACAAATTTATTGAAGCGCTTTTCGAATGCCTTCCTAGGCAAACTTCTTCAGAAAATAATAAATTAACATTACATTTGCTTTAAATAACGTGACATCACTTATTACATAAATCAATTGCAAGTGATTAAGTTAATTGCAGTAAAAAAGTTTGCAGTAAAGAATTTTAAAGGCAAAGAAGCCCTTTTAACTTGTTACCATATAAATATGGTTAAAAACATGTATATTTTTCTAACAAACTACAACACATATTAAAAACATGCCCAAAGAAATATAAATAAATACACATTAATGTAAGTAAAAAATAATAAAAATGAAATAGAGTTTGAAGTATACAATGGCTACGAATATGTTTAAAATACTGCCAACCTGTGAATAAATAAACAGAGTCAACCTGAGAAACTCATATCAACTCAGAAAAACAAATACCGTTCTCAATGCTTGTAAAATATAATTAGAAAATCTAATAACACAGAAAACCTTAATGCATTCATACTAAATAGTTTTAACCAAGGAAGTAGCAAATGTTAACTTAGTAGATGAAAATAAACCAATAATATATATATAATAAATCTTTAGCATGTGTTGGATTAATGCCATGCTCATCTCCTCAATGGTAACAAGTTAAAAGGGCTTCTTTGCCTTTAAAATTCTTTACTGCAAACTTTTTTACTGCAATTAACTTAATCACTTGCAATTGATTTATGTAATAAGTGATGTCACGTTATTTAAAGCAAATGCAATGTTAATTTATTATTTTCTGAAGAAGTTCGCCTAGGAAGGCATTCGAAAAGCGCTTCAATAAATTTGCCATACAAGTTGGGACTTTTTGCTTTGGCATTGATTCTACACTGACAGCATTGGATTGTGGATACTTTAACTGTTTGGTTCACTCTACGGTTTCCCTTTTGTGTTTTACCAATTTTTAGTAGGCCAGTGCCTACTGAACCTGGGTGGCTGCACTTGCAAGAAATCTTTTACAGTTTGCATAGATTTAGCCTCGTCTTCCATTTTCTTTAAAACCTGTTCTGCCTTATTACCAAACAGAGTATTCATGCTGCAATGGAGCCATCCAACAATTTAGCTTTAACATGATCAGGCAGACTTTGCTCCCTGAGCCAGGCATGCCTTCTAATCACAGATCTAGTAACTGCGGCCCTGCAAAAGGCCTCTAAGGAATCAAAACCACATTGCAAAGTATGCTTTTCAACCTGTTCTACTGAATACAATAAATTCCTGTAATTCTTTATTTTCCACACAATCAAAAATCAACATAATTTTCTGTTTCAGTAAGCCCATAACATGCTGTTGATATTTAAGCATATGAAAACGTATAAACCTTCTTTCCCCATCTATCCAGCGCCCTGGAATCTCTATCAGAGGGGGTAGGATTTTTGGCCATAGAGGCCTTTACACCCTTGGGATCCTGTGAAATAGTCTCAGGATCAGCAGCAGGATTTTTGAATAGAAACTTGTGGGAGTTAGGAACCCTGTAATATCTGTCTGGCTTACTAGGAGCCGGAGGTAGGGAATCAGGAGCCATGCTTGATTCCGAAAACACATCAACAATGTCTAATACAGGAGGTATTGCCAAAGGCTTATGCTGAGGAAGAAGGAAATCCCTAAGCTTCTTTTTTGATTCAGAGAAGTCCTGACTCTCCCAATGAAAATGTTCCCTTAAAGTATACAAAGTTTCTCCAAAAGAGTAATCCACAGGAGGAGATGCAGATGGGATGGATTCCTCTGCATCAGAATCCTCATAGGGTGGAACAGAAAATTCCTGATCAGAAGAGGAATCAGAAGAAATGGAAACCTTATCTGAAAGATTCATAATCAGTGCTTTGCCAAGGCTTCTTAGCAGGGGGGGTTGAGAACCCCTTATCAAGGTAATTAAGTCCTCAGCCATTTTGATCATCTGTTTTTTAGGCATAGGGGCCTGAGCACGTGGCTCATGCGTCAATTTTTTAGATATAGAAGTTTTTTATCTTGTTTTTGAGGTTGGTGTCGGTTTAATATAAAAATGTTGAGGCCTGTAAACACACTCAGAAGCCGGTGCCTACTCAGCGGCTCTGGACTCATCCAAGGAAGAGACATCCGCTGGTTCATGTGTCTTGGTAAGGCCTGTGACTCATAAGTAGCGGGTATCAGGGGCTGCGAAAGCGCCCGAGTACCAGCGAACCGGCGACTGGCTTAGGAGAGGCTTCAACGTCGGTTTTGGACCTAGACGGTCTCTCTCTGTCTTTTTCTTTGCACTTTTTGTGAACTCCGGTAGTCGGATTGCTAACCGACGACATTTCAGGATACTTAAATCTCGATCCAAAATATTTAGATGCAAAAATATACCGATGCTTAATAGTGCGTTGGTTAAATCTAGCACAAAACCGACAGCAAGGCACGTTATGATCTGGGCCTAGGCAAGGAATACAATACAAATGAAAATACTTGAGGTATTTGCTACCCACAAGTAATGCAATTATTAACTTTAACTTACATTGGTAAGGAGCAAGAAAAAGTTTCCCCAACGGGGTACTTAGCTTTAATTTGAAGATTTTGGTTCTGAAACTAGAATGCGAAAATTTCAGGAGTCGGCCGACCGGCACTTGCGAACTGCTTCTGCTTTGGGCATCGCGCAGCAAGAAAGACGGAATAAAATGGCGTCGGCTGCATGTTTTATACCCCCTGACGACCTGATGTCATGGAAGAGGAGACCGCAACCAACGCAGGAACCAAGACTTTGTTATTCAGGCCGACTGAGGGCAACCTGCCAGCAGATTACCCAACTGTAATGACTGCAACAGTGAAACACGAAGAACATCATGCACTGGAGATGCCTATCCTTGCGGGGAATATGCCGTCCACATTGGCACTTGCCCCTCTTGGATGACATGAACCAAAACTAAAGATAGTAGCAAAAGTCAAAATAGTTCCCCAACGAGGGGGTGGGGGGGGGGACTTGCCTGAAATTTGAAGAATCGCAAATAACTCGGGAGACTCACTGTATGTTGGAATCTGGCACTTGGATCTGACGACACAGAAGTTCCGAGGATGGTGCGCGCGTAACTCACTTTTATGGCTGACGTCCAACAGCAACCTACGCGCAACATACCACACACCCTGCAGTAGTTAAGACTTTTGTAAACTGGCTGACGTTAGGATGCCTATGGAGGGGAACTTCCTTGTGTTATGAATGCTTCAACAGATGAAAAGGACATCGGTCAGGTGTTTTGATCTCCCTATTAGTCCTTCATATTCCCAGATAGCCAGTCCCATACAATATTCTCCATCTGGTGTGCTGGTCATGTTTTAGGTTGCCTTTTGACTGGAATGACTGGTTTAGGTTCCCTCAAAGAAATCACTCACTGGATCACATGATCATAGCAGATTACTAGGCTATTGAACTGGAGGTCATTTCAAGCCTGGCCATTTTGTTCCAATGTAATACCATAGAAATGTTAGTTAATAACAAAGACTGCATTTAATAATTACTGCCCATGTCCAGGAGGGTTGTGGACACCATCCCTGGTAAGAAATTACAGTGCCCCATCCACTCGTCCAGGACACTCCTGAATAGTGTCCTAGAGGTGCTCTGTTTCACATGAATAGGTAGCCTACTCCAAAGACGTGGCAGTTGCTAGGAGATAAATTTGTCCCTCCAGCATGTCCTATTAAGTCGTAGGCCATATTTAGGTTCCTGGAATGTGCAGCCCTAGTACCATTTGATTTACAGATATGCAGCAAGTTCAATAGGTCTGGGTCTAAGACTGCTCTGTAGACCAGGCATAAGTCTCCCCTAAGACGTCTATACAATACAGAGTATAGTGACAACATACTTTAGCCAGTCTGTGTAAGGCACATGCTGGGGACCCATGATCTTCTTTGTTTGAAACCTCTTGAGGTCTCTCCAATTGCTGCAGGTGCTTTGTACGGTACATGCTAAATGGGGCATTATACTCAATTATGGGCTGGATTAGTGCTAAGTATAGAGGGGTTATAACCCCTTTTGCTCACAAGGCGATGCCTTTACTAATCAAATGTGCTATGTAGAAAGCCTTCCTTACTACAACAGATACATGGGGTCAAAGTTAAGGTCACAGTCAACTTGTGATCTCAGGTCCCTTACCACTTCATGGGTACTCAGGGTACTATTGCTGATTTGATAGTGTGAAAGGACATTGTGTCAAAGGGAATGATGATGCATTTCTTTGCATTCAGTTTGAGACTGTGACTAGGACACCAGTCGTTGGTCTGCGCAAGACCCTCCTGGACACATGCTTTCTCTGTAAGTTTCACGTGAACATGGTACAGTAATAGTCCAAAACTGTCAGTAGTTTGGGGACAGTTTCTGAAAAACAGCAGTAAAATGGCTAAGCTCAAGCTTACTATAATCCATGTCATAACAGAAACAAGTCCTCAGTACATCAGCTTACATGTCCTTCAATAAATGTAATAACAGCAGTGACTGGAAATAGTAATGAGACTATACACTACCATCAACATTAAGGTTAATCTTATTGTTTAGATGTACAATCTAAGTAAGGAACCGGACACTGATGATGGAACTTGAAAATTAGACCCATCCCTCTAAAATTATTTTTGAAAAACTTCTGTTCCAAAAGGAAATAAGGGTAGTTGAGATGTTTCCACGGACTGGCCTGAAACCTCAATGAGAAATATCATAGGGCATAATAAAGCCATCAAAACCAGATACTGGTTGCAGAGTTTAATACACCCATAATTAACATTAGTAGTATGAATGACAACTGAGAAAAGAAGCAAAACTGAAAAAAAAAACAGTTTTTGTGTAGCCACATAAATTTACATGGGAGTCAATGTGTCAAGACAGACTTGCGAACGGCAGTGGACAGCTACAAAAAGGTTTCATCTTTCTCAAATACCAAACAGTTACAAGTTCAATCCTTCTGGCATGATGAGGAATCTGCAATAAAACAACTTTCTGTACATGGCTGTGATAAATATGTATGCATAATCATTCAGAAAATATCAAAAAAACATGAAAGACTCAGTCATATCAACGTTTTGTTAAAACAACTGTAACTGCAGAAGTACAAGACCAAATCCATGTGTTTAAATCACCCATTGCTCATACCATTCGTGGCAATTGTTTACTCAACCATCATTCCCACCATAAGAGGCACTGGAAGCCTATTAGCCAAGGTCACAGCATCACTACATCTGACTATAAAAAAGCTATTCTGCTTGCACACTAAAACTATCAGTTAAAATGCACTCTTAATATTTGCAGCATGTTCTGGAAAAGATGCGTCTTAGCAAGCATCACTGCTTGGTTTGTGAAATATGTTCAACAGAAGATCACCCCAGTCAACTACACTGCACACTGGAGGGTTCCACTACAGATGTACTCTGTTCTCACTCAAGTACGCTATAGCCATTAAAGTCAGTAAGTAAAACATTCCAGTCTTGTGCTACTAGAAGTAACAGAGCCAGTACTAACCTGGTACAAGCAATCCCTCTACCAAACACCCTGACCCAGTCCCCTGTGGGTGCCACATGTCCAAAACACATTTACTGCAATAAAACAGGCAGTATTTATTTCTCTGCATACTAAAATAACAGAAACATGCAGAAGTAATCCTTCCATTTCTTCATACAGCCAGAGACATAAATATACCAAGAGCAGCTCTGATTATGAATTCTGGAGAGCTGTACTTACTGCTAGTTCTGCACAAACAGAATGATGTAAAACAAATGAACTGTCAAACTTGGTCTACTGATTCAACGGTTTAGCTCCGAGTCGGAATATAATGGGATATGTCACAAATTATTACATTAATAAAATACACACTTTTTTGCTGCTAAAATTAATAAAAACCACTAATTTACTCATTCAGTACTAACTGTTGACTATTTCATGCTTCAAAACTTCCAGGAATCCTGTAAGTATCCAATACTCGCCTCATACAAAACTTGGAATAAGAAAACATGAATAAAACATTTTTTCCTTCATGATATACTCACGCATTATTAGCATCTCCGGCATTACTGAACTCAGACAGTACACTTAAGAGTTGGTGACCTGAAGACTCTGAATAAAAACTGAGGTCCCCCTCTGGTTCGTCTCTTTCCTGTTCAGAGTCTTCTGCTTGGTTCTGCTTCATGTAAATGCCTTTGCCTTGTGGCTTGCCTTTTGTATGCCAACCAGGTGCAGTACAAACATACTCTGGGGTAAGCTGTGGCATATCCTGGCGGTCTCTCGCACCAAGTTGAACAACATGGGTGGGCGACAACAGTCGAATCAGGTCAACCAGAATTTTCAAGCCAAAACCTTCCAAAAAAATGGAAAGCTTTATTACTGCACATCAGCAACAACATATGCTCACCTACACCTACTGTGCCAAGATGTGTCAACGTTAGAATCCTCAAAAAGCACAGCTGTGACAGCATACCTACCATAACAGTAGATGTTTGAATACAGGATAACTGATGTAGAACACAGTCTTGAATAGAGGTTAAGTGATGCATGGAAGCCCTACTGTGTTACTATATTCACCATGTAGATGTTCAAATAATAGTATAATTGCAGCAGCACTATTCATTAAACATGGGAATTGGCTGCAGACATACGTCGAGCCATCAGGCTACACTTCCAAAGCTGTCAGATGTACCCAGACGCAGCTGGTCTCCACTCCTCAAAAAAATACACAAGTTTGATGCTTAGTCTCCTACCCTCAAAACAATGTCAGTATGACGCTTGGAAGAAAAGGAAGATTAGTTTACATATTTTCTTTTTCTGAAGTAAGACATCATAAAGAATAGTTGTGCACAATCTTACCATAACCATAGATGTCCTTCTCTTCCATGTTGCAGTATTTCTCACACATGGGGAGCCCCCACCTCAGGCAACCTGAACATCCGGCTCGTATACAAAAGCTTATCCTGGCTGCACAAGGGGCGTGGGACATCACACGCAGGGACCATAAACCGTGGGCCATAAATGTGATGTCCACAGAACTTAGAACTGAATGTCTAGTCGGACAACAGTCTAAGGTCAGCTGAAAAGATGCCATCCAGATAAGGGAAAGGTTCTATAGGGGGTAGGAGGGAAGGATAGGAATACTGAAACATGGAAGAGAAGGACATCTATGGTTATGGTAAAGACTTTACACAACTATTCTATGTCCTTCTATTCGCATGTTGCAGTATTCTCACATGCGAGACAGTGCAAATGCTCAACCAGTCATACGGGTGGAGGAAGATGATGCAGTCTCCAAGAATCCATGCAGGATGGCTTTAGCAAATCCTGCCCTAGCTCTAGAGATGCAATCCAATTTGTAGTGTTTAGTGAAAGTGTGGACTGAGGATCACGTAGCTGCCTCTGGGATGATGGCTGTATCCAAGTCTTTAAGGAAATCCCATGAAGAGGCCACATATCTGGTACAGTGTGCTCTCACCGTGTGGAGTAAATGTCTTCCACGGAAGGAGTAGCAAAAGGATACAGTTTTTGGAGATCCATGAAGATACAGATATTTGGATACCGCTTTCCCCAGAGCCCTGGATGAAAGGATACAAAGAGCTGGTTGGACTTTCTGATGTCCTTGACCTTATCCAGACAGGACCTAAATTGCCTGTGAACATCCAGGGAATGGAGCACACTCTCACGGTCATTCTGTGGTGAAGGAAAGAAGGTGGGTAAATGAATAGACTGGTTAAAGGAAAGTTCAGTGACCACTTTAGGCATGAAGGAGGGGTTAGTATGAACAGAGACCCTATCCTTATGAAAAATGAGGTAAGGTGGAATAGCCATGAGTGCTTGTAACACTGAGACTCTTCTGGCTGAAGTTAGGGCTACAAGCAGAACAGCTTTCCAGGTACACATCTTTAATGTGGCTGAAGCTGCTGGTTCAAAAGGAGTAGTAGTAAGCTTCTCCAGAATTAAATTTAAGTCCCAAGGATGAGGTATGGATTTTCTTGGTGGTCTGATGTGAAGGACCCCCTTGAGAAAGATCTTCACCTCTAATTTGGATAAAGGTGGATCGAGGGGTAAACAGGCTGAGATAGTTGACAAATGGACTTTCACTGAAGAATATGAAAGTAAAACTAGAGGTATATCCACCTGAAAGGGGTCTAGTAGCCTTTGAAGATACCAAGTAGAGAACCTTTTCCATTTGGATAAATACATCTCCTAATAGTAGATTTCCTGGCCTCCTGCAGGACAGACAGCACGTCCTCTGAGCAAAGGTGTCTAAAAGGGATCAAATGTTTACGCCCACAGGGTAAGACAGATCCTTCTGTTGTGTGATTAGGTCCACCTTGTGAGGCAACTTGTGGTGATTGCCCTTGGCTAGTGGCAAAAGGGGGACCCAGTGCTGCCCTGGCCAAAAGGGGGTCACCAGCAAGATTTTTGGCTTGCCCTGCTGAATTTTCAGCAGGACCCTCTGTATTAGGGAGAAGGGAGGAGATGCATACAGGAAGATCCCCCTTCCAGGAAGCTGAGAAGGCGTCCACTCTCCAAGCGTGTGGGGAGGGGACCTTGAGCAAAATAGCTGTAGTTGTCTGTTCTGAGGGGAGGCAAACAGATCTGTGGTGTGCTCCACTGGTGGACTATGCCCAGGAAGACATCTCTGTGCAACATCCATTCATGATTTTGAGACAATGATCTGCTGAGGGCATCCACCTGATCATTGTTCTGTGATGGGATGTACCACTGCCTATAGTGTTATATTGGACTGAGTAGCCAACTCCCATGCTTGTATGGCCAGTCTGCAGAGCACGACCTGGTCCCCCCCTGCTTGTTGATGTACCACAGTACTGAGGTGTTGTCTGTGAAGATTTTGAGGGGACCTGGATGTATGAGGGGAAGGAATGCCTTCAGAACTAGGAGAGCAGCAGTCATTTCCCTGATGTTGGTGTGTGTTTTTTCTGAAGGCAGGGCTCCCATTGGCCCTGCAACTTGAGTCCATTCATAGTGGACCCCCATTCAATATCTGATGCATATGTGTACATCTGCTGAACTGCCATGAGAGGCTGTAATGATAGTCCTGGATTCAGGTGGATTTGCTGAATCCACCACTTTCTTTCTTTAGGCAGGGAAGAAAAGGCACCTGAAAGTCTAATGGATGGGTGTGCTGAGACGAAACATTCTTCAAATACCACTGGAACGTCCCATGTTGCTCCTTACCAGGCTACACATGAGGAAGAGTGGCTGCCTTCAGACCCAGTAGGCAAACAAATTCCCTGGCTGAAATGCAGCTCACTAGGAGTAGATCCTGAAAGAAGCTGTTCAGAGAAGTGGCCATTTCTGGTGGGAAGAAGGCCTTCATCAAATCCATCCTTACTCTGCAACCCAAGAAAATTTGGTCTTGGGAAGGAGTCAGGGAGGACATGAGTAGGTTGACTGTGAAGCCTAGACTTTCCAGGAGGGAAACGGTGAATTGGAGGTATCTTTGTAAGGTACTGGCTTCTTCTGCCTGGATGAGGAGGTTGCCCAAGTATGGGAAGATTTGTATGCCTTTTGTTCTGAAAAAGGCTACTACTGGGGATAGACACTTTGTAAATACCCTTGGTGCTGTAGACGAGCCAAAGGGCAAGGCAGTAAACTTATAGTGCGAGGATGGCACAGCAAAACGCAGGAATTTGTGAAAATCTGGACTGATAGAGATGTGAAGATATGCCTCCTTCAAGTCTAAAGCGGCCATGATGGCACTGGGTGTCAAGAGTGGAAGAAGGGTTTGAAGGAACAGCATGTGGAAAGTGGGAGCATGCAGAAAGGGGTTTAGAAGAGACAGGTCCAGGATGGGTCTCCATGGGCCTTCCTTTTTTGGGACTAGGAAGAGCGTGGAATAGAAGCCTTGACCTTCTTTCTGGGGGGACCCCCTGTATTGTTCCTTGTAGGATCAAATCCTGAATGACTAGAGGTATGAGATGGATTTGTTTTTTTGGAGGTAGGGGACACCCTTTGGAGAAGCTTTTTCCTGCTAGGTTAGGAAATACCTTTTCCACAACTGAAAGAACCCAGTTGTCTGAGGTGATCTGTTACCACAGGAGGGAGTGAGAAACTGGCAGAAAGGGACAGAAGGAGATGGGAGTCGCTCATTGTTAATCCTGTTAGGAAATGGCTGTCTTGGAGTGGAGCGAGAGGAGCAAGTCCTGGAGGATGGAGGTTTCCTGGCACCTTTCCTTGGCTTGGAGGTAGAGTATGCAGAGGCTTTCCTGACAAAACTTGGCTTGGCGGGGTAGTTTCTATGAAATTCAGAGACTGGGGAGACAGATGCTGAGATCCTGCATTTCCTTGCTTTTATCTTACAGATTTTTAAACAGTTCTGCTGATTGCTTCCCAAAGAGGAATGTGTTGTCAAGAGGGGCATCCATAATTTTGTTTTTGAAATCAACTGGCAAAGGCTGTAGCCTGAGCCAGGAGTACCTAAGCATAACTGAAGCAGATGCAGCTGACCTGGCTGATGCTTCTGTAGTATCATAGCTGCATTTAATGGAATGCCTGGCAACTTGAGCAGCTAAAGATAGTTTAGAGGCAACTTGAGGTTTGGTAGGAGAATGTGGCATGGAGGAGAGCAGATTTGTGTCCAGGAGACGAGGTCTAAGGCATACTGGACCATATGAGTTTGGTAATTGATGGCTCTAAAGGCCAAGGTTGAAGAGGTGTAAATATTTCCTAATCTATCACCTTACTATCTTTATCTGTTGGCAGTAGGGAAGAAGAGGGAAGCTACCTGGAATGTTTGTCTGCTGAGACAGCAAATCATAGCTGGGTCTGCCATAGACGATTTAATGAGGAATTTAAAGTAATCAGGAACTCTGTAGAACCTGTTTGGTCTTTTTGGGGCCAGTGGCTGAAATTCTGGGGTCTTCAAAGCAGAGGCAAAGGCATCCAAGTATGCTGGTATAACAGAAGGAATAGCAGAGTGAGGGAGATTCCATTTGCAGAAGCTCATGATACCTCTCTGTACTTCTGCCATTTGAGTAGAATCCCATTTAAAATATTCCCTCATTTTGGGAATGGTTTCCCTACAGGTTATGTCCTCAGGTGAGGAATCCCATTCCAAGGAATCCTTGTCCAGGGAGCAGTTTTCCAAGGGAAAGCCAGCTGTGAGGCATAGAAGTGGGACTCGTCAGAAGAGGAAGAATCTTCTTTGTGTGTATGTGGAAGTGGCATAGGGCCAGCAGCAACAGGCCTGGGGCTCAAGGTTGGAAGGGCAGGAGTTTGAGAAGCAGTAGGCCTCAGGGCCAAAAAGGTCTGAAAAAGGGACTGTGAGAATGCCTGCCAGTCAGGCAAATCTTCTGCTGGGGGAGACAGATGCTTTGACTTCTGCTTCCTTTTCAGAGAAGGCGTCTTGGATCCTGGCTAAGTGGGCGAAGGCCTAATGTCAGATGTCAGCCAGGAACTAGAAGTGCCTTCTTTGGTAACAGACAGTAAACACTAGCCATTCGAGTGAACCTGGTTCCCCCCCCCAACATCAGAGATGGACGTTGCTAGCACCTTGGCAAATGTGTAGGCCGGCAAAACAAGAGCGGCTTCCGAAGTGGTACTCACCGAAGTCGCCGGATCTATCAGACGTTCCTCAGCCCCTAGACCAGAAGCTGGCAGGACATCCATACTCTGAGGCATAGTATCTGGCCTAGCTACCTTGGCCTTCCTTTTGGGCTGTGCTGCCGAGATAGACAGTTCTGGTTCCATACCAAGAGCAAGACATTTCAGACGTTGGTTTTTGACAAACAGTTTAAGGGCTGCAAGACTGCTGTGCAGTGTTTCAGGAACAAACGACTGGAAGATGGAACATGCTTTGTAGTCATAGAACGGTCCTACGCAAAACAAGCATACGTCAACTTTGTGTGTGTGGAATTTGTTGAAAGCACTTACATTTTCCCTTCCTAGATGACATGGATGGAATCGGCTACATAAAAGCTAAACAGCAAGCTATGCTAGCAGAAAAGGAAGAAAAGGATTCCCCAATGGGGTATTTATCTTTTTAGGAGTCACTAGCATGGAGCTGAACAAGCGAGCTGATGTTCGACTGCGGCACAGAAGTTCTGAGGTCTGACCCCAGAAGCTGGGGGAAAACACTTTCAAATATGTTTGTAAGGCAGAGGTGGGTGGGGGAAGCTGGCATTAGCCTATACTGCAGCGGTGATTTTTCATACATTTAATGTTAGTTAGAATACATAAACATCAGTAGTAAACACACTGCAAGAGTCATTGCTGCAACAGAATTCATTATAAATGGAAAGAGCATTAAAGTAATCTTGCTACCCTAGGTGAAGATTTACCCCAGGTCCAGAAAAAATAGTACAACATTTCCTGCAAAACTGCAGGGGTAAACCCTGCCCTGCTCCTGGTTTGTACAACTAAATCTGTAACATCTACATAAAGTGTGGTCTACAGTTCAAGTGGCTGCCTCACACATACTCTGAAATGATACATTTCTAAAGAAAACTGTTGTGGCGGCTACTGCCCTCAAAGAATACACTCTTACTTGTCCATCTAACCATAAAGCAATTCAATTAGTCACCCATTTAAAGAAGGCTTAGTTGGTACCAGACTGCTTTACTTACCTGATACAAAGGAGATGAACAGCTGGCTCAGTCTGCCTAAATTCCATGCACAGTCATTAACTGCAATATCGACTCCTTTTGCTTGAGGTCTATGACAGACATTGACAGCTGGATGGTTTGGGCTTAACTTCTGCTTGGCATAAGAGAAAGTATGGTTCTAAAAAAACTTACCTTTGTCCTTGTTGACAAAAGTACAGTTTTGTACCTACCATAAATGTAGATGTTCGAGTGCCAATACAGCTGCAGTCATAACAGATGGGTTCTCCTGCTGTCAGGCGGGTCCTCGGTCAGCCGGATTCCAAAGTCTAGGTCCGGCGTCGGTTGTCGTCGCTTCTTCCCCGACGTCAGTGCGACAGGGGTATAAAAGAACCAGCCAACGCCATTTTCTTCAGTCTTTCTTGCCCCAGATGTCAGGTGCCCCCAGAAGGAAGGCAATACATAAAATAATGTAATAATGCAATGCAATATAATCAAAAAACAGTAGTTGCAAGCAAATATACCATAAAAGAATACCACTAGAGGGGAAGGTGGGAGGGAAACCTGGACTGCAGCTGTATTAGCACTCGAACATCTACATTTACGGTAGGTACAAAACTGTACTATGTTCATCGTGCATACAGCTGCAGTCATAACAGATGGGTAGAATCCCAAAGCTAAGAAAGGGGTGGTAGGCACTAGGTGGAGCTAGGAGGAGCCAAAATGCCCTGCAAGACTGCAGTGGCAAAGCCTGCTCTAGACTTGGAGTATAATGGTAGGTTGTAGTGCTTAGAGAAGGTATGCACAGAACTCCAAGTGGCTGCATTAAAATATCCTTGGTAGGCACTCCTCTGAGGAAGGCTGCATAGGTGGCTGTGGCCCTGGTGGAATGAGTTCTAATGCCTGTAGGTACAGTTTTGCCATGAAAGGAATAGCAAAAGCGTATGCAGTGGGCTATCCATTTTGAGATTGTCTGTTTGGATATTGACTTTCCTTGAGCTCCTACCGCATAGGCCACAAAAAGCTGTTCTGATTTTCTGAAAGGCTTTGTTCTGTCCAAACAATAACGCAGTTGTCTGTGGATGTCCAAGGAATGCAGTAATCTCTCCCCTTTGTTTTGAGGATTAGGATAAAAAGTAGGTAAATGTATGGCCTGATTTAAAGCTACCCTGGATACCACTTTAGGCATAAAGGACGGGTTGGTACGTAATGAAACTCTGTCCTGATGGAAGATGATGAAAGGCTGGACAGCCAAAAGAGCCTGTAGTTCTGAAACTCTACGAGCTGAAGTGATAGCCAGAAGGAAAGCTGTTTTCCAGGACAAATATTGTAAATCTGATGAGGCAGCTGGTTCAAAAGGGGGCAAAGTCAGTTTTTCCAGAATGAAATTAAGATCCCAAGCAGGTATTGGTTGTTTTCTTGGAGGTCTTATATTCTTAGCCCCTCTGAGGAACTGTCTTAATAGAGGGTGAGAGAATAAAGGTGGATCAGTATTGTATTCTGCAGAAATGGCTGAGGCATGGATTTTGATGGAGGAGAGCGAAAGTCCACTGCTTAGCAGTTCGCCAAATATTGTAGTATTTGAGGTAAATTCAGTTTTCCAGGGCACTGGCCCTTTTTCTCATTCCAAACACAAAAACGTTTCCATTTTGCAGAGTAAGCTTTTCTAGTCGATGGCCTTCTGGCCTCCAAAATGACATCCTGCACCTCCTTGGAGAGCAGGGCCTGCTGTGATGCTAAGGAATCTTCCATGCGGCTAGATTGAGTGTCTTCAGCTGACTGTGAAGAGTTTTGAAGCTGTGCTGAGTCAGAAGAAGAGGCATTAGAGACAGGGTCCATGGTGGGGAATGCGTCAGGCTCCTTAGTAGTGGGTACCAGTGTTGCCTTGGCCAGTCCGGAGCAATGAGGATCATCTTTGGTCTGTCTGCCCTGGTCTTCAATAGGACTTTGGGCAGCAGAGGTAGAGGTGGGAAGGCATAAACTGTCATTGATGTCCAACTGAAAGAGAGAGCGTCCACTCTCCAGGCCTTTGGATGGAAGATCCTTGAGCAGAATTTTGTCAATTGATGATTTTTGTGGGAGGCAAAGAGATCTATGTCTGGCCTTCCCCATTCTTGGATTATTTCTGTAAAAACTTTTGGATGCAACTTCCATTCGTGTGGATCTGTCATGTTCCTGCTTAGGTTGTCTGCCAGCGTGTTTTCCTTACCTGGCAAGTACTGCGCTTGTAGTTCCATTTGTAAGTCCATGGCCATGTTCCAAAGTGACATGGCCAGTCTGCATAGGGGATAACAATGTGTTCCTCCCTGCTTGTTTATGTACCACATAACTGTGGTGTTGTCTGTTCTTATCAATAGCTGACCTGGTTGTAGAAGGTCCTTGAAAGCTGTAATAGCATTTATCACTGCTAGCATTTCTTTTTGATTGATGTGAAGGTGCTTTTCTTTTTGGGTCCATTTGCCCTGAATGCACCGGTCTGTCATGTGCGCCCCCCAGGCGTAGTCCGAGGCGTCTGTTGTGATGACTTGATCTGCTTGAGGCCTGCTGAATGGAAGACCTGAGTTTGTTTGGCATGCTTGAGCCCAACACAGAAATTCCTTTTGCAGACATGGAATTAGTGGTATCATTGTTTCCAAACTGTGGCTGTGTTGAGACCATATGTTTTTTAGGTACCATTGTAGTTCTCATATGCAGCTTTGCACATGGGATTAGTAAAATGCAAGATGCCATGAATCCCAGAGCTTGCAGGATTTTCCTTGCAGTCACCCTGGTGCAATTTGCCAGTGTTCTGAAATATTGAATTAGTTGCCCCTGCTTCTCTGGCGTGAAGTAGGATATCTGGGTGTTTGTGTCCAAATTGGCACCCAGGAAAATTATCTTCCGAGAGGGTATTAGTCTTGATTTCTCTTTGTTGACTGTGTATCCTAGAGAGTTTAATAACATTATTACATAAGCCAGATGTTTCAGAAGAATGTGCTTGCTATCCGCTTGGATCAGGCAGTCGTCCAAATAAGGGTATATTTGTATCCCTTGAAGTCTGCAGTAGGCAATTACTGATGCCAGGAATTTCGTGAATACTCTGGGCGCAGTAGATAAACCAAAGGGCAATGCAGAGAATTGATAATGTATTGAACCTGCAAGAAATCGGAGGTATCTTCTGCAATTTTGTCTGATTGGGACATGCAGGTATGCCTCCTTGAGGTCCAATGTTACCAGCCAAGACTCCTTGCCCAGCATGGGAAGAAGTTGCTGTAGAGTGAGCATCTTGAATTTTGGTACGACTAGGAATGTGTTTAGGATGGAAAGATCCAAAATAGGTCTCCAATCTTTGCCCTTCCTTGGCACCAGAAATAGCCTGGAATAAAAACCTTGACCTTGTTCGTGCGTGGGTACCTCTTGAATAGCTTTCATGTTTATAAGATCTGAAATTTGCTTTTGTGCCTCTGCCCTTTGATTGTGTGGCAGGTTTGGCATGCCTTTCATTTTTGGAAGGGTATGAAAATGGAATTTGTAGCCTCTGTTTATAATGTTCAGGATCCATTTGTCCTTTGTGACAATATGCCAATTGTTTGAGAATAGTGCCAGCTTTCCTCCTAAGGGGGCTGCCGTTTGAGACCTGGTTGGCATGCAAAGGGGAAAGTCATTGGTTTTGCTTTCTGAAAGATTGCGAGTTGTCCTCACCACCTCTTTGTGTAGGAGCTTGCCATTGTCTGCCTCTGTACGAGACTTGTGTTTGTCCTCTGCCCCTCAGGCGCCTGTATCTGCCTCTTTGGGGTCTGTCTGTGGCAGGAAAGGACCAGTTTTTGGAAGGCCAATTTCTACTAAAACGTGGGGGATGAACCTGCAGAAATTCTTTCACAGTTTGCATTGATTTAGCCTTTTCCTCCATTTTCCGTAATACTTCCTCAGCATTTGCCCCAAATAGTACATCGTTTTGAAGAGGGGCGTCTAGTAATTTAGCTTTGACATGATCAGGCAAGGCTTGTTCCTTGAGCCAGGCATGCCTACGTATGACTGAGCCTGTAACAGCAGCTCTACATGAGGCCTCTAGAGCATCAAAACCACATTGTAAGGTATGTTTACCCACTTGTTCTGCACTATGCATCAAATCCTGCAACTCCTTCATGTCTGGTTGTTCAGGTTGTGACATTTTACTTTTCAATTGAGATAACAGAAACTGTTGGTATTTTAGCATATGAAACTGACAGTTTAAGGCCCTCATGGATAAGGTAGCAGAGGTATATACCTTTTTTTCCCCACCTTTCTAAGGATCTGGAATCTCTCTCGGAAGGCAATGGGTTTTTGGCAATGGAGGCCTTAACTCCCTTGGGCCCCTGTGAGATGGTTTCTAGGTCAGCAGCATGGCTTTTGTGTAGAAATTGGTGTGAGTCAGGAACCCTGTAGTACCTGTCAGGCTTAACTGGAGCTGGAGGGAGAGAGTCCGGGTTAAGGCAGGCCTCCGAGTAAACATCATCTAGGATGTCCAGGACAGGAGGTATAGCCAGAGGCCTGTGCTAGGGTAACAAAAGAAATTCCCTGAGCCTTTTCTTGGAATCTGAATAATCCTGGCCTTCCCAGTGGAAGTGTTCCCTTAAGGTATGCAGAGTTTCAACAAATGAGTAATCCTCAGGGGGGGGATACAGAAGGAATTGATTCCTCTGCATCAGAGTCTTCAAAAGGAGAGTAAGACTGTTCCTGATAATCAGAGTGCTCTGAAATAATGGAGCCCTGATCAGAGGAGGGGGAATCTTCCTCCACTCTGGGTCTTTTGTCCGGAGGTGGCTGAGAACCTCTGATTAGAGTAATTAAATCCTCAGCCATTTTAAGCATCTGTTTCTTAGGCATGGGGCCTGGAGATGGGCCCTGTGTAGCTGGTCTCTTAGGGTGCATGGTAGCTTTAGACTTGGTGAAAGCCTTGATGGAGAAAGAAGAGAAAGAAGAGGAAGGTCTGAAGACACCTTGAGTGGAGGTGGACCTGTCCACATTCCGTGTTTCAATGCCAAGCGTGGCCTCGGATTCTGTAGTCAGGGTGTGGGCCGAGGAGCCTGCGACCTCGGGTACAGGAGACACCGCCAAAGATGTGTCGTCGGTAATCAGGGGCTGCGTAGGTGCCTCGCTGAGAACCGGACCACGTGTAGTCGGCTTTGGCGTGGTGTCGGTAGAGGCCGCGGACCTCGAGTGCCGGTCCTTGTCTTTGCATTTTTTAGACAAAACCGGAGTCGGAGTATCCGACGACATAGTATAGTTAAATGCTTTCTCAAAACAATGCTGGGCAAACTCCGCCCGACGCTTAATAGTGCGTTTGTTGAATGTAGCACAAAAACGACAACCGAGACGTCGTGGTCTGGGCCTAAACAAGGTATACAGAGGGAATGGAAATCCTTATGCAGTATTTGCTTCCCACAAGAAATACAATTAATAACTTTGTCCGACATCGGTCTGAAGCAAGATAAAGTTTCCCCAATGGGGTACTTCGCTTTTAAGAAGACTTTGGTTCCAAATTTTTTTGTAATCTCAGAAGCTGGCCGACCGGCACTTGCGAACTGCTTCTGCTTCGGGCACCGCACGGCAAAAAAGACTGAAGAAAATGGCGTCGGCTGGTTCTTTTATACCCCTGTCGCACTGACATCAGGGAAGAAGCGGCGACAACCGATGCCGGACCTAGATTTTGGAATCCGGCCGACCGAGGACCCGCCTGACGGCAGGAGAACCCATCTGTTATGACTGCAGCTGTATGCACGATGAACATCTATACAGGCTCCAGAAACATCAAGGCCTGCAGCTCTAGAATTCACCATCAATAGCACTGCCCAGTACAGGAATTTCAGAGCTCCAAATTATCCTAGTCAAACAGAAGCAAGGCCAATCAGGGAGGGGAGACTTCCTTCATGAACTGCTGTACTACAGAGTAGTAAGACAAGGGATGGCCCACAGGGAGGTATGCTGCAACAGCTGAAAAGTACACCAACAGAAGCAAAACAAAGTTATGTACTTACCATAAAATTCCATCCGTTGTCCATTTTTACTCTTCCTCAATGGATGGGTTCAGATCTGATACGGAGATCCAACTCTGCCATTATACTAGTTCATAGCCAACAAACTATCCAGCTCCTTTCCTACCCATAATGCACCATGCCTAACATCCCTTAGATCCTATTTATAGCTTGAGAGAGGCAGAGAGAAACAATAAAAATTGCCACAACTGGAGTTCAGCATGAGGAACATGGAACATATGGTAGGAGTCTCATTCGGCCAGAAGTCATTTGTCAGAAATGGAAGTGGATGGAGGGTGGGAAGTTGAGGAGGAATGAAAATTGACAACACAGATGGAACGTTAAGTACATAACTTCTTTACATGATGTTGTCAACTTTCACTCATTCCTCAACAGGTGGGACAGAGTCCCCAGCTACCTAAATTCCTGGGTGGACTCTAAGGAAGGATATTCCTGATTACAGTTAAGCCAAAGGCCACTCTTCCCTTTGAGACCAGATTTTGTTTGTAATGAGTGATAAAGATATGAGGATATGACCAAGTTGCAGCAGTACATAATCATCCATGGATGCTCTAGACTGGGATACAGTGGAAGTAGCCATAGATATGGTTGAATGAGCCTTTAATGTTTTTTTGCTGTGCACAAATGATATACAATCCGTCAACCAACTGGCTAGAATTACCTTTGTAACTGATTTTCCCAACTTGTTATGAGCAAAGGAAACAAACAGCCAGTCTGTCTTTTTACTTTCTTTTGTTCTATGCAGGTAGGGGTACCAATGCTGTCTGGGCCAGTCTGGAGCAATGAGGATGGCCTTTGGTCTTTCCTCCCTGATTTTTGACTAGCACCTTTGGAATAAGCAGCAGTGGAGGGAAGGCATACACAAAAAAGGGAGTTCCAGGGGAAGGTCAAGGAATCCACCTTGCATGCTAGGTGGTGATACTGCCTAGTGCAGAATTTTTCCAGGTGGTGGTTTACATGCGAGGCAAAGAGGTCCACCTCCGGAGTACCCACGGCTGAGTGATTTGTAGGAAAATCTTTCTGTGTAGCTGCCATCCGTGGGGGTCTAGTAGGTTTCTGCTTAAATGGTCTTCCAGTGTGTTGTTGATTCCTGGTAGGTATTGGGCCATCAGGTGCAGTCCCTTGGAAGAGGCTGCCAGCCAGAGATTCATGGCTAGCCTGCACAGAGGGTAAGATTGGGTCCCTCCCCTGCTTGCTGCTGTACCACATTACTGTGGTGTTGTCTGTCTTGATAAGGAAAATCCCTGGTTTAAGGTGGGGTTTGAAGGATATCACAGCCTTTTGTACCATCATTTCCTTCCAGTTGATTTGTAGGGGCAAGTGTTGGGCATCCCAGAGACCTTGGGAACACCTGCCCTCTAGGTGGGCGCCCCAAGCTATATCTGAGGCGTCAGTGGCAATGGTCCTTCCGGTTGGGTGTAGGGAGAACGGGAGACCCTTGCTTTGTCCACAGGCTTCTGCCCACTAGAGTAACTCTGCCCTTACACTGGGAATCAGACGGAGAGAGGTTTCTAGAGGCTAAGAGTGCTGACATCAAAGATTCTTTAAGTACCACTGAAGTTTTCTCATGTGAAGCCTGGCCAGAGGGATTAGAAGTATGCACGATGCCATAAGTCCCAAGGCCTGCAGGAACTTCCTTGCCATGAGGTGACTTCTGGAAGCCAGCTGAGTAAAATTGAGGGGCAGGAAGCTGTTTTTCTGGGGGTAGGAAGGCCATTTGAGATGCTGTGTCCAGCAGTGCTCCCAAGAAAATTATCTTCCTGGAGGGTGTTTGGTTTGATTTCTTGTCGTTGATGGTGTACCCTAAGGAGGTTAGGAGGGTTTTGACAAAGAGCAGGTCCTTGAGGAGCTTTTCTTTGCAGTCTGCCTGGATGAGGCAGTTGTCCAGGTAGGGGTAAATTTGTATATGTTTCTCTTTGCAAAATGCTGTAGCGGGGGCCAAGCATTTGGTGAATACCCTGGGAGCAGTAAATAAGCCAAAGGGCAGTGCAGAGAACTGAAAGTGTTAGCCTGCTCTGAAGCGAAGGAATTTCCTGCAGGATTCCCTTATGGGGATGTGAAGGTAGGCATCTTTTAGATCTAGGGTGACTAACCAGGCATTTTTGTTCAGCATGGGTAACAGCTGCTGCAAGGTTAGCATTTTGAATTTGGGGATAACCAGGAAGGTGCTCAGATTGGCTAGACCCAGGATGGGGTGCCAGGTACCCTCTTTTCGGGGAACAAGGAATAGTCTTAAGTAAAAGCCTTTGCCTATTTGATCTGAGGGGACAGGTTCTACTGCTCCTTGGGGTACGAGTAGTTGTACTCATTTCACAGCCTCTGCCCACTGATTTGGAGGCAAGTTGGGATACCCTCAGAATAGGGAGTTCGTTAAAGGAGAATTTGTATCCCTGAAATATGATTTTTAAGACCCATTGGTCCTTTGTTACAGAGAGCCAATTTTCTTTGCAAAGGGACAGCCTTCCTCCTAGTTTTTGTGGAGTGGAGGGGGGCAGGGAGGGAGTCATTGTGAGTTTTCTTCCATAGAGGGATGGCTTAGAACTCCCTGGTTTGGGAGTGGAAGTGGTCCACTGTTTGGATCTCTGTTGCCCCTGGGATAGGAGTCTGGGTGGTCTGTTCCTGAGGGGCTTGCCTTGGCCCTGTCTGAAAGGTGCAGAAAAGGACCAGTGTTTAAAGGGAAAATTCCTGCTGAACCTAGGATTCTGTACTTTAAGGAAATCTTTGACTGTTTGCATAGATTTTGCTGTGTCTTCCATCTTTTTAAGCACCTCTTCTGCTTTTATTCCAAATAAGCAGTCCTTAACCAAGGGTGCATCCAGTAATTTAGATTTTGTAGGCTCAGGTAGAGGTTGTTCCTTCAACCATGCATGCCTCCTGATGATAGATCCTGACACTGCTGCCCTGCGAGAGGCTTCTAAAGCATCATATCCACAGTGTAATGAGTGTTTAGCCACTTGACTAACTCTCGAATTGGCACAGTCAGGAATAGCTGAGCTCTGTTGTTTTAATAGTTCCAAAGTGTGTTGCTGGTATTTCAACATGTGGAACTGACAGTTAAGTGCTCTGATGGCTAAGGTTGCAGATGTACATACTTTTTTGCCCTATCTATCCAGAGCTCTTGAGTCCTTGTCCAAAGGAACAGTTTTTTTAGCAGAAAGTACAGTTGTGTACACTTACCATAAATGTAGATGTTCGAGTGTATTCACTGTTGCAGTCATCACATTTGAGTTACCTGCCTGCAGGTAGCCCTCAGCCGGCCTGAATACCAGAGTCTTCGAATTTCTGCGTCGGATGCTGTCGCTTCTTCCATGATGTCAGGTCACCAGGGGTATAAAACATGCAGCCAACACCATTACATCAGTTTTTCTTGCCCCAGATGTCAGGTGCCCCCACAACAGGAAGCAATTATATAATATGGAACTCCAAGCAAATACACATGATATAATATGCCAAACCAGAAGGAAAAGGTAGAGCCAAGAGAAGTCAGGGGGCTGGAGGGAGGGTAACCAGGAATGCAACAGTGAATACACTTGAACATCTATATTTACTAAGTGTACACAGTTGTACTATGTTCATGTTTCACTGTTGCAGTCATCACATTTGGGTTGATTCCCAAAGCTAAGGAAGGGAGGAGGCAGTTAAAGATCATTGGGGCTAGCAATCAGGCCCCCTAAGACTGCTGTGGCAAATCCCAGCTCAGGATTTAGAACAGATAGGCAGATGGTAATGCTTGGTGAAAGTATGTACAGAGCTCCAGGTAGCAGCTTCCATAATGTGCCTGGCAGGGACTCTTCTGAAAAATGCTGTAGAGGTAGATGCAGCCCTGGTGGAATGTGATCTCATCCCCTGTGGGGTAGGTTCTCCATGGTGCTTGTAGCAGAAATGAATGCAATGGGCTATCCATTTGGAAAGAGTTTGCTTTGAAATGGCCTTCCCTTCTGCCCCTGCAGCAAAACTAACTAGCAGCTGGCCTTCCCCTCTGCCCCTGCAGCAACACTAACTAGCAGCTGGTCAGATTTTCTGAGAGGCTTAGCTCTGTCCAAATAGAATCTAAGCTGTCTGTGCACATCCAGAGAGTCTAGTATCCTTTCCCCCTTATTTTGAGGATTAGGGAAAAAAGTAGGCAAATGAATGGACTGGTTCAGAGCCACACTAGACACCACCTTGTGCATAAAGGATGGATTAGTCCTGAGGGAAACCCTGATCGCATGGAAGATAATGAAGGGTTCCACTGCCACGAGGGCCTGAAGTTCAGACACTCTTCTTGTTGAAGTGATGGCTTGGTGAAGTGATGGCTAGAAGTAAGGCTGTTTTCCAGGAAAGGAATTTCAATTCTGCTGTAGCAGCTGGTTCAAAGGGGGGAAGAGTGGGTTTTTCCAATACAAAGTTAAGGTCCAAGGCTGGAGTGGGAGCTCTCCTGGGGGGTCTTAAATTTTTGGACCCTCTAAGGAATTGTTTTAGCAGGGGAAGAGAGAAGAGGGGTTTGCTCTGTATTACAATGTGCTGAAATGGCAGAGGCATGAATCTTAATTGAAGAAAAGATAGGCCCTTGTGGAGCATTTCTGTTAAGTAGTCTAGAATATGGGGTAAGCTGGGCACCGCTGTACCTCTCCCCTGAGCCTGGTTCCAGGAACAGTATCTTTTCCACTTTTCTGAGTAGGATTTTCTAGTACTAGGCCTCCTTGCCTCAAGAATGACATCCAGCACCTGCTTACTGAGGGTTGTTAGGGGTGAGTTCAGGGAATTAGCCAGGCTGCAAGGTTCACGGTTTGAAGCTGAGGGTGCAGAACCTGGCCCGCCTGCTGGGACAGCAGGGAGAGGGTCTGAGGCAGGTGCCATGGTTGTAGCACTGTCAGACTGCGCAAAAGGGGTACCAGTGTTGGCGTGGCCAGTCTGGGACAATCAGGATTGTCCTTGGCTTGTCCTGTTTGATCTTTAGTAGAACCTTCGAGGGGAGAGGCAGAGGGAGGAAAGGCATAAATTAAGAGGCTTTCCCAGGTAAAGGACAGGGCATCCACTCTCCAAGCTTGACTGTGGGGAGTTCTGGTACAGAATTTCTTCAATGGGTAGTTCTGAGGGGAGGCAAACAGGTCTATCTCTGGTGTCTCCTATTTGTTCCTCAAGAGCTTGAATATTTTGGGTTCCAGTTTCCATTTGTGTGGGTTTATGAGATTTCTGCTTAAATCGTCTGCCAGTGAATTTAGTTTGCCTGGCAGGAATAGAGCTTGCAGGTTCACTTGGTAGTTCAAGGCTGTGTTCTACAGAGCCATGGTTAGTCTGCAGAGTGGGTAGGAATGAGCTCCCTCCTGCTTGTTTATGTACCACATAACTGTGGTGTTGTCTGTCTTTACCAACAGTTTTCCTGGAAGAATAAGGTATTTGAAGGCTGTCAGAGCATTCTGTACAGCTAACATTTATTTTTGATTGATATGCAGGTGCATCTCTTTTGGGTTCCATTTGCTCCAAATACACTGCCCTGCCATGTGAGCCCCTCATGCATAGTCTGAAGCATCTGTTAGGGTTTGGGCCGCAGGGGGTACAGTGAAAGGGAGTCCCTTGTTGTGGTAGCAGGCCTCTGCCCACCAAAGGAACTCTGCCCTTAGACAAGGGACGACAGGAATCATTGTTTCTAGGTCCTGTGAACGTTGACACCATAGACTTTTTATATACCATTGACGTTTCCTCATATGCAGTCTTGCATATGGAATTAACAGAATGCAAGAGGCCATGAACACCAGGGCTTGCAGGATTTTCCTTACAGAGAGCTGGGTTTTGTGGCCAGTAGGTTGTCAAACTTGTTTCTCCGGAGTAAGGAATGCCACCTGGGAAGTTGTGTTCAAGCTTGTTCCCAGGAATACAACCTCTTGGCAGGGTACTAGGTGCGATTTCTTCTCGTTGATGGTGTAAACCCAGTGAGGTTAGAAGTCACTTTACAAATGCCAGGTGTTGTAATAGCAAGTCCTGACTTTCTGCCTGAATCAGGCAATCATCCAAGTATGGGTAAATCTGAATCTTTTTCTGCCTGTAAAATGCAATGGCTGGAGCTAGGCACTTTGTGAATACCCTGGGCGCAGTAGATAAGGCTAGCATAGGAAGAAGCTGTTGAAGAGTTAACATTCTGAATTTTGGAACCACCAGAAAGGTGTTGAGAATAGACAAGTCCAGATAGGATGCCAGGAGTTTTCTTTTCCTGGAACCAGGAACAGTCTTGAATAAAAACCTTGTCCCCTTTGTTCTGCTGGGACTGATTAAATAGCCCTCATACTGGGGAGATAGAGAGCACTTGTTTTTGTACCTCCGCCCACTGATTTGGGGGGAGGTCTGGCCATCCACTTGGGGTTGGTAGTGAGTGGAAGTGGAATCTGTATCCTAGGGAAACTATTTAAAATCCATTTGTCCTGGGTAATGAGTTCCCAGTTTTTTGCATGCAGGGTGAGCTTTCCTTCTAAGGAAGCAAGTAGTTGAGGAGGGCATGGAAGAGTTAAGGTTAAGTCATTGTGCCATTTTTCCATAGCGGGGAGGCTTACTACTCTCCCAGTGCTTAGATCTGTGCATAAGCAGAGACTGAAGTTTTGGTGGTATGCTGCTCCTGGGTTTGGACTGAGAAAGGCCTGGAAGGGACTGGAAAAGAACAGTTCTTTGAAGGCCAATGCTTACTGAATCTAGAAGGCTGTACTTGTAAGAAATTTTTAATAGTTTGCATAGATTTAGCTTTTTCCTCCATCTTCTTGAGGACATCTGCTTTGTTGCCAAAAAATCGTTCTTGGTTTAAGGGTGCATCCAGTAATTTAGCTTTAACATGATCTGGCAAGTTTTGTTCCTTAAGCCAAGCATGCATTCTACGTACAGAGCCAGTGACAGCAGCCCTGCAAGATGCTTCCAAAGCATCAAAACCACACTGCAAAGTACGTTTACCAACTTGTTCAGCAGAATGCATTAGGTCTTGCAACTGTGTTTAGCAGAGTCAGGAATCAACATCATTTTCTGTTTTAGTAGTCCCATAATATGCTGCTGATACTTTAACATATGAAACTGGCAATTTAAAACCCTAATGGCAAAAGTGTATACAGTCTTACCCCATCTGTCTAAAGCTCTAGAGTCCCAATCAGAAGCGGTAGGGTTTTTGGCAGAAGCAGCCTTAACGCCTTTTGGTCCTTGGGAAATCTCTTTGGATCCACAGTGGGATTCTTGAAGAGGAATTTGTGAGAGTCGGGTAACTCTGTAGTACAAGTCAGGTTTCCTGGGAGCTGGAGGCAAGGTGTCTGGGGTAAGGCTAGATTCCAAGAAAACCATCTACAATCTCCAGAACAGGAGGGATAGCTAGAGGCTGGTGTTGCGGCAGGAGTAATAATTCCCCCAAGTCTCTTTTTGGACTCAGAATAGTCCTGGCTTTCCCAGTGGAAATGCTCCCTAAGGGTATACAAAGTTTCACCAAAAGAAAAATCTTCTGGAGGGGAAGCAGAGGGAATGGAATCCTCTACATCAGAATCCTCATAAGTAGATAAGGGTAAATCCTGGTAGTCAGAAGGAACAGATATCAGATTCCTGATCAGAAGAATCAGAAAGGAAATTGGTTCTAGGTCTCTTAGAGGGGGAAGGCAGCTTCCACTAATTAGGGTAATAAGGTCTTCAGCAATTCTAATAATTTGTTTTTGAGGCATATGGAGCTGAGAATGTGGTTTGGTCATTGGTTTTCTAGGTGTAGTGCAAGCTTTAGGCCTGAGGAATTTGGTATTTCTAGCTTGAAACAAAGTTGTCTGTTTAATATGAAAATCAGTAGGCCTAAATACACCCTCAGAAGCCGGTGCCTGCACAGCGGCTCTGGACCCATCCAAGTTAGAGACATCTGCAGATTCCATAGTCAAAGAAGCATCTCGCAGCATACCGGACTCCGAATGGGTCTCAGTAGAGGCCTGCAAATCTGTAGTAGCAGGTATCAGGGGCTGTGAATGCGCCTCACTGAGTACCGGCGGACTGGTGATTAGCTTAACAGAAGCGTCATCGGCAGTTTTGGACCTATGCGGTCTGTCAATATCATTACATTTTTTTGAAAGATCGGTAGTCGGACGGCTTAACAAAGCCATTTTGGAGTATGGAGATCGAGAACGAAAGTACTTAACTACAAAAATAGCTTGACGACGAATAGTTCAAGCATTGAACAAGGCAAAAAACCGACAGTGAGGAACGTCGTGGTCTGGGCCTAAACAGGTGACGCAGTAAGATTGAAAATCTCTGAGGTATTTGCTTTCCACAGGCAAGACAATTGTTAATTTTTTCTGACATCGGTTAGAAAAAGAAAAAAGGATCCCCAACGGGGTACTTATCTTTTTGAAGACTTAATTTCAGGAGTTGGACGACCGGCACTTGCGAACTGCTTCTGCTTCGGGCACTGCACGGCAAGAAAGACTGGTGTAATGGTGTCGGCTGCATGTTTTATACCCCTGACGACCGGTCGTCGTGGAAGAATCGACAGCATCAAATGCAGAAATCCGAAGACTCTGGTATTCAGGCTGGCTGAGGGCTACCTGCAGGCAGATAACCCAAATGTGATGACTGCAACAGTGAAACACGAAGAACATCTAGCCTTGACCTCTTTTGGTCCTCTGGGTCAGCAGCTGGGTTCCTGTACAAGAATGTATATGAATCCGGCACTCGGTAGTACCAGTCAGGTTTTCTGGGAGCAGGAGGGAGGGTTTCAGGAGTTTGACTCCTGGAAACCATCACCCACCACGTCTAGGATGGGGGGAATGGCCAAGGGTCTGTGTTGTGGCAGGTCCAGGAATTCTTAACCTTTTGACTGAGGGTAGTCGTGAGATTCACAGTGGAAATATTCCCCGAGGGTGTGAAGCGTTTCCCCAAAGGAAAAATCCTCTAGTGGTGAGGCAGAAGGAATAGATTCCTCTGCATCTGAATCCTCAAGCTGTGACAGGTTGCTGTTCCTCTTCAAAATCTGTTAAATTTGACTCTTCAGAATCGTGTTCTATCAATATCTCAGGAGAAAGGTCCCTTTTCCTTTTAGAAGCTGTGGCCTGCCCGCCCCTGATGAGCGAGTTAAGATCCTCCACCATTTTAAGCATTTGAGCTTGGGGTGGGGGAGCAGTAGCAACATGGTGGCTAGTGAAAGATTTTCTAGGAGCCATGCTTCTAGGCCTAACGGTATTCCTGGGTCTGAAAGAAGTGGTAGTCAGAGAAGAAGACATCAGGTTTTTGTCTAGATTCGGTATTTAGAAGAGGATCCTCTGAAGCTGGTGCCAGAATTGCTACTCTGGACCCAACCAAGGCAGAGACCACCAAAAGTTCGGAAGACTAAGAAGATTTTTGCGGCATACTGGACTCCAAAAGGGTCTCAGTAGAGGCCTGCATAGGTATTGAATTGGGCATCAGGGGCTACAAAGGCACCTTACTGAATTCCGGAGAACTGATGACCCACTTAAGTGGTGGAGTCATCAGAAGGCTTGGCTTTGTGCGGTCTGTCTCTGTCTTTATCTTTGCGCTTTTTCGGAAGATCAATGGACTGTTGGCTGATGGATGCCATTTCGGAATGCGAAGACTGAAGACGAAAATACCATGCTACAAAAAGAGCTCTAAGACGAATGGTTCTTGAGTTAAAGAGGGCACAAAACAGACGGGGAACGTTGTGATCTGGGCTTAAACAAGTGGAGTATGAAAGGAAGTCTCGGTGTGGTATTGGCTTTCCACAGGTGAGACAATTGTTAACTTTTTCAGACATCGGTTAGAGCAAGAAAAAAGGGTCCCCAACGGGGTACTTAGCTTTAGACATTTTCAGCTGCAACTTCGAACTCTGGTAGCGACCGACTAGCACACTTGCAAACTGCTTCTGCTATGGGCTCCACGACAAGAAAGACTTGTAATGGTATCAGCTGCCTGCCTTTATAGCCCTGACAACCTGATGTCAGGCAGCAAGCGACAGCAGCTGATGCAGAAAAACACTGACTCTGGTATTCAGGCCATCCAACAGCTACCACAGCAGGATTAACCCACAAGTGATGACTGCAACAGTGAAACACGAAGAACACCACCATCCCCACAGTGAAACATGGTGGTGGCAGTATCATGCTTTGAAGTTGCTTTTCTTCAGCTGGAACTGGAGCTTTAGTCAAGGTGGAGAAAATTATGAACAGTTCCAAATACCAGTCACTTTTGGCCCAAAACCTTCAGGCGTCTGCTAGAAAGCTGAAGATGAAGAGGAATTTCACCTTTCAACATGACAAGGACCAGAAGCATACATTCAAATCAGCAAAAGAATGGCTTCACCAGAAGGAAATTAAAGTTTTGTAATGGCCCAGCCAGAGCCCAGACCCAAATCCAATAGAAAATCTGTGGGGTGACCGGAAGAGGGCTGTGGACAAGAGGTGCCCTCACAATCTGACAGATTTGGAGCGCTTTTGCAAGGAAAAGTGGGCAAATATTGCCAAGTCAAGATGTGCCGTGCTGACAGACTCCTACCAAAGAAAGCTGAATGCTGTAATTAAAGCAAAGGTGCTTCAACAAAGTATTAATTTAAGGGTGTGCACTCTTATGCAACCAGTTTATTGTACGTTTTTATTTTTTATATTTATCCCCCAACAGGTTTGTTTTTCAATTGAATTGTACAGGTTATAGGTAAGAAAAGTTTTGAAATGATTTATTGTGGTCTCTCTTGTATATCACAAAAACCTGGCATTTTAACAGGAGTGTTGACACTTGTTATACCCACTGTAGATTCTCTGTCAGGGGGATAGACAGTGGAACTCTGTTCCGCGAGTACCTTCTTTATAACTGCCACCATGCCTACTGCATTAACTGGTACTCCCTTAATGTTCTCTTCCTACCGGTGGAGCCAGAATCCTGTCTGGTCTCTTGGGGATTGGCTCAATCGTATCAGGTTCCTTCCATGCCTGCTTAGAAATCAAATCAGTAAGTTCTTCAGCAGGCGGAGTAACCCAAGAGGTAGACCGGCCAGTCCTGAAAGCTTCCAGAAATACAGACTCCTCAGGAGTTGGGTTTTGGGCAGACCAACCACCTTTCTGTCAAGGATCTCAAGGATGTCTCCAAATGAGATGTCATAGGGGGATTTGGGAGACTACCTTCATCAAAGTCCGTATCCTCAGCGACGGACTCATGGGGACAGTCCAAGTGCATCCTCTTGCACGTCGTCCTCCTAGGGACTTCTTCAATGGGATGAACTGGAGAAGTATCAGATGAGATGACAATACCCGGCTGGGTGGTCTGGAAACTTTGGGTTGGTTATCCCCATGGAGTAGAATGCTGAGGATCACGGTGCAAAGTCAGCTGAGAAGTCAAGGGTGGATATAAAGGGGAAAGACCCATATGACCTAAAGTATCCAGGCAGTGAATGACTAAATACCAATACTCCTGAAAGGAAGAAACCAGTGAGAAAAGGCTATAAGAGAATTTTTTTTTTGTAAGAAAAATTATCTATAACGAACAGAAACAGGGCAGGAAAGGCATACCAACAATGGTAGCAAAGACTACACTAACAAGTAAATAAAATTGAGAGACTAGTGGAGAAACAGAGTAAAACTTTTTGCGACAGAAACAGTTCTCAAATTAATTGTTAGAAGAAAAACCTTTGTAAACTTTCACTTATCTTCATCGAAAAGCTCAAGAGCAGAGTTGACCATGTCTAGACACGAAAGCGGCAAACAAGATCCGAGGGATCTTGGACATAGTACGTTATGGGTTGGAAAGGAGCGTTACAGGTAGGAAAAGAGCTCGAGAATTTGTTGGTGGCCATGAGCTAGTGTAACGGCAGAGTTAGATCTGAGCATCAGATCTGAACCCATCAGTTGGGGAATGAATGAAAACTGACATCAGATAAAAAGTTAAGAAGTTTAGCCAGGTACTTTAAAACAACAGGTGCAGGAGGGCAGCAGTAAGCTTTCACTGACACTACACAGAATACGGAACCTTAACAGTGTAGATTGGAAGGATTTTCTAAAGTGTTAGACCTTCAGGCCTCTTGGAAAATACATACTAGATTGGAGGGAAAGTGGCCACTGAAAGAAATAAGGGCGAGACCATTCATGATGCTAGCTGAACACTACAAGTTTAGCTCCGCTACAAGCACTCATTTGTCATGTTTGCAACATGCAAAGTTCTGGAGAGGTATGGGTCCCTTCTCTGCTCCTGTTGTGTTATGGAATATTCAGCACTGTTTTGGCCAAAGTAAGGTTATAAAAGTCTTGCCTTAAGTACTCCTGTGAGTACATTAAATCCTGTAAATGTCACAGCAGGATGTCCTTACATTTACCGCTACAGTATTCCTTACAAATGGAATTCCCTGCCATGAAGCCCTCCAACCACCCAGTTTACCAAAGTCTACCTTTGCTTTAAGGTAAGTTAAACGTCACCTACACACTCCTTCCATAGGGAAGGACATAAAGGTGACGTTCAGGAGTACCAGCCTAAGAAATTCTTTGTTGCCAGTCCGAACACTGTTTTAATCATCGGTCTGTTACCTTTGATCATTTTTCTGTTTGTTGGAATTCCTGTACTTTCTCCTGTTTGCTGGAGTCTTCAAAGTTGCAGATAAGTACCCAGTTGGGGATTTGGTTACTTTTTCTGTTAGTTTTTTGCTGCTTGGGGTTAATGTCATCCAGGAAGGGTAATTGCCAGTGTGGGAGACTTGATTCCCCATAAAGACAGTGACAATAAGTGCCTTTTTTGCCTAGGTACAAAAAAAAAAAAAAAGTTTCAGTGCACAAAAAAGAACTAAAACAAAAAGTACTGATGAAAGGGTCACGACAGATGTTAAACGTCAATCACAATCCCAGTACAGTCCCAGACCACACAACTTGCATAAAACACTTTAACGATTCACCGTGTTTTTCACCCAGCTGTAGACTTCTTCAGATAAAGTATCCATCCACATCAAGACTATTTAAACATCTCGTTAGTGTGAATCATCCAATAAAATCCTTTTTTCAATGAATCAACCATTACAATTAGAGTGAAAAAACATGTAAGACTTAGGAAGCAGTTTAAATTCTTGTAAAATATAAAAGCATTTCCTGCAAATCCAAGTCATTTACTATTAATCTAACTTTTAATAAATACTAATAAAGATAAATGTTAAAATATTAATATTAAGAACATATACAAAGATTATAAAATAAAAAAACAAGGAGTTTACAACAATTTGTAATCATCTGGCTCCATCTAGTGGACATTGGTAAAAAAAAACCTCAGAAATCTAACAGGATAAAATATTTTGGCCAAGTTTCAAGATATGAGGGATGGTATGTGGGAAACAAAAGCTGAATACAAGGAATTCTATTGACAATCAGTTTTGGAGGCCAATAAATGCCCTGGTCTTAATGATGCAGTTTCCCTTGCCCTGGTATTGAAGCTTAGAGCAGCTAGATTATAGCCCTGGTATTGAAGCTTAGAGCAACTAGATTATATAGTAGAGTTTTTTTTTTACCTTTGTCCACTAGATGGCACAAAATTATTACAAATGGTTGTAAACTCCCTTGTTTTATTTTAGAACGTTTATATAAAAGTTTTTAATATTTATTATCCACGGTGGTGGTGCTGCGGTAGCGTTATCGCCTCACAGTCAGACACTGTCTGGTTCGATTTTCAGCTAGAGCATCTTCTGCATGGAGACATGCGTGAATGGGTGTACCTTCGTTGAAGGTTGTGCATCAGGGCTGGTAACTCAGCACGTAAAAATCAACTACCAATCATTAGCGGACCGGAGTTCCGCTGTGGCGACCCCTAACAGAGAAAAGCCGAAAGACAATCATATAAGTTTTTAATATTTATGTTAATATTTTATCTTATGGCTTAATATTTATTAAAAGTTAGACTGACACTAAACAGTAAATGGTTTAGATTTACAGGAGATGCTTTTATACTGTTTTACAAGAATTTAAACTGCTTCCAAGTCTTGTATATTTTTCACTCTAATTCTAATGGTTGATTGATTAATTGAAAAAAATGGATTTTATTGGAGGATTCACGCTAACAAGAGGTTTAAATAGTCTTGATGTGGATGGATTCTTTTATCTGAAGTCTACAGCTGGACAAAAACCACGGTGAATCGTTGGCGTTTTATGCAAGTTACTGTGTGCTGTGGGGACTGTACTGGGACTGATTAAAGTTACTTTATCATCTGTCGTGGCCTTTTCATCAGTGCTTTTTTTGTTTTTTGCTTAAGTGCTAGCCATGACTATACGTCCTGTTCGATTTGTTAGGCGTTTGTTCCCAAAACTCTTCACAGCAGGCTTCTTTCCTTAAATTGCATCTTGAGAACCAGCGTCTTAAGCTTCTTGCTGGAGACACTATGGATGGAACTTTTTGTCCCGAGGGTCAGCAGTCAGGGAGGAAGGAGCATAAGATAAGGCCGGAATATTCAGCTGTCCAGGCTCTGCTGGGAGTTTCGTTGTTACGAACCCAGAGGCTCGCTCAGTTGTTTGGGTTGGAGGCCAGTGAGGATCTGGTTGGCAGCATGACCGACGAGGCTTTGCAGGCATCCATTTCAGGAATTCAGAGGGAACCACGGTTGACCGTTTCCGAGCAGTCTAGAGGGGTTCCTCAGTTTCTCTTTAGAAGAGGTTCCTACTACTGTTGTGGAATGCAGTCCTGTGTTGGGGCCTTCTCTAGTTTCCAGGACAGATATCCCCTTAAAGAAGGAACAGAAAAGTAATCATATTTCTGCTGCTCCTAGGTATCCATAAAGCGAGTGACGGGCCTTTACTAAAAGGTTGTTTAATGCTTTACTGGTGTTGAAGCCTCTTCAAGGGGTTTCGGTTCCTGGTCCTCTTCTATCCTAAAAGGCCCAGGAAATTAAATTCTTCCCAAGTGGGTTCTGATGATGACTCCCTTTGTTTATTCTACCCAGATTTCTTCTTTAAATTATGGGTCTGAGGAGGAGTCTCATACTCTAGATACTCCTTCGGAGGAAATTTCCTTTGGGGAAAGAATCTCTAGGATGATGGATTTTTTAAGTGGGACTGTGCCCAGGTTTCATATATCCATAAGAGGTACTATGAGTTTACTGCAGATGGAATCTCCTAAACCTGCGGCCATTCCTCCAGTCTTGCCTGCTTTGATGTTTTTTCTAATGCCTCTAAAGCACTGGATTCTCTGCCCCTGCTCCCAACAAGTCTGAGAAGTTTTATAGGGTGCCTAAGGATTGTTCCTTTTTGTTTAAATGTCTTGCTGCTGACCCCTTGGTGGTGTCTGTAGCCTCTGATAAGCCATGTCAACTGCTTCCTTCCACCAAGTTACTGCCCTCTGACAAGGACAGTAGAACCATGGATAGACTGGGTAAGACGTTCTATACTTTGGCTACCCTCACTTGTAGGGCTATTAATGATCAGACCCATATCTCTAGGTATGTCTTGGCTCTTCTTTCTCAGGCTTGGTCGGCTTCTTTCTGATCTTCCTGACTCAGTAAATCTTCTGCTACTTCCTTGCTTGGGACTTCCTCTCAGGTAGTTCGTCATTCTATCAAATGTAGTTATGATGCAGCAAATGCCTCTTTTAGGGCTGCTGCTTTTGGTTCGGTTCAGAGAAGATATTCTTTGCTTAGGCTTCAACCTTTGCCCTATGATACTATGGCTAAGTTCATGGATGCTCCTCTGGATAATACTCGTTTGGTGAAGTAGCTGCTGGTTTATTTAAAGTCTCTTCAGAACAAGGGGAAGGCTTTACAGGAGCTTAAGCATTATTTAGCATCCTTGTTTTTCCTGTGCCTAGATTTCAGTGAAAGTACCCTTCTAAGCCAGCCTTTGTTTGCAGGAAATCTTGCCCTCCTCCTAAAGCTAAAAAGGGTAGTGAACAGGCTCATTCTTAAGCCTTCTTTTCCTGACAAACCAGGTGCTGTCTGATTAGCCACCTGTGCCCAGCCACATTCCTCTTTCTCTTCAGCTCCAAATCCCCCACAATTCTTGGGTTCTGTCCATCATTCGGCAGGGATACTTCGTGGTGTGGATTTCCCACACTCCTTTTATGGGCATTCCTCAGCCACCTAGGGAACAGCAACTTTTTTCCCCAGAGGTTCTTCGCGACCTCTTGTCTCCAGGTACTATTCAAGAGGTGCCTGTGTCCCAAAGGGGAAAAGGGTTTTATTCCAGAACGTTTCTAGTGCCCAGAAAAGAAGGTACTTGGAAGCCTATTCTAGACCTCTCCCATCTCACTTTTCTGAAGGTACCTTCCTTTTGGATGTTGTCCCTTCAGTCCCTTTTTCCTCTCATGCTCCCTCAGGCCTTTCTGGTGTCTCTGGACCTCAAGGATGCTTATCTCCATATTCCAATCCATCCTCTTTTCAGGAGAGTTTTGCGTTTCTCTGTTGCTTCCTGGCATTTTCAGTTCTGTGCTTTGCCCTTTGGCCTTTCTACTGCCCCAAGGGTATTCACCAAATGGCTCGCTGCTGTGATTGCCTTTTGCAGGCTTCAAGGGATCCAAATCTTTCCCTATTTGGATGACCTTGCTGATTCAGGCATCTTCTCTAGAGGTCCTTCTGCAAATTCTTCATTTCACCATTTCTCTTCAGAGGCTGACGTTCACAAGCAACTTCAAAAAGTCTTCTCCGTCTCCTTCTTAGGATCATGTCTTTTTGGAGTGCAGGATTCACACAGTGCCAATGCAGTCATCCCTGCCTCCTCCAAAGGCATCAACTCTAATTTCTTTCAAACTCTTCTTCCCCTGGCCTCCATTACAGCCAGGGAGTTTGAGAGCTCTGGGGTTCATGGCTTCCACCACTCTGATGCTCCCTCTGTCCAAACTCCACATGAGGAAGTTCCAGTGGTTTCTGAAGTCGGTGTGGCTTCAGCATGTGCATCCTCTAGACTTTCTTGTTCCTCTTCTCCAGTGTCTCAAGAAAAAACTCCTGTGGTGGATTCAGCAGTGGTCTCTGAATTCAGGGCTCCCTTTTCAACCTCCTGTTCCCTCTCAGGCTCTATTCACAGATGCTTCAGATGTGGGATGGGGAGCAAAGTGAGGCTCCCCCGAGGGCTCAGGGAGTGTGGTTGCCTCGTCTGTGGAGGGACCACATCAACATCAAAGAGAGGAGGGCTCTTCTGATGACTTCAGGCCTTTCCATCCAGTCTTCTCTCTGGGGCCTCTCAAGAGATTCACAGACAATACCACAATCACGTGGTTTATCAACAAACAGGGGGTACAAGATCTTACCGTCTTTACCGCCTGGCACGTCTGGTATGGGATCTGCCTATCCAATATCAAGTGACTTCAGGCAGTTTATATTCCTTCAGATCAGATTGTTGTGGCAGACCATCTGAGAAGGTCCTTCACTCACTCCCATGAATGGATGCTTCACAGGGATGTGTTTCTGGACATTGCTCACCAGTGGGGTACTTTTCGAGTGGATCTCTTTGCCTCCCCTCTGAACAGACAACTTCTGTTATTCTGTGCCACAATCTCAGGTCCTCTGGTATGGAAGGTGGACATCCTCATTTTCTTGGAAGGGGATGTTTCTTTATGTATTCCCTCCCCATCCTCTCATTCAGAGTCTCCTGTTCAAGATTCAACAGGATGCTCCCAAAATCTTGTTGGCGACGCCCTTTTGGCCGCGACAGCACTGGTTTCCTCCACTTCTGCATCTAGCCAAGGGCAATCATCACAAGTTACCTCACAGGATGGATCTCCTCACACAAGACAAGGGGTCGCTCATCCATCCCCACCTGTCCATGCTTCGACAGACACTGAGTGATACGATTTTCATCCCTTACAGACACCTTTTTTGAGGACATGCGGCAGATCCTGCAGGAGGCCAGGAAACCTACTACTAGGAAATCCTACTTGTCTAAAATGGAAGAGGTTTTCTATTTGGTGCCTTTCTCATGACCTGGACCCACTTTCTGTGGATGTTCCTTTGGTTCTGTCTTATTTGTGTGAGTTGCTCAATGCTGGTTTGGCCTACTCTTCTATTAAGGCCCACTTATCAGCTTGATCTGCTCATCTGCCTTTGACTCCCAGTTAGCTTTTAGATTTGAGGCTCAGCAATTTCTTAAAGGTGTCCTGAATATTAGACCTCCCAGGAAGCCTGTTCCACCTCCCTGAGATCTTAACTTCGTTCTGGACAAATTGACTCTGGCTCTTTTTGAGCCAGCTGTTTCAGCTTCCTTACAATATTTTCTTGGAAGACGATTCTTTTGTTAGCTCTTACTTCTGCCAGACAGGTGCCAGAGTTGCAAGCTCTTATGGGTTGACTACCTTTTTTGATACTTTGACGACAGGGTGTCCTTGCATACTAATCTTCTTTTCATGCCCAAGGTGGTTAATGAGTTGTCACTTAGTCTATTAATTTGCCTAATTTTTCCCCTCTCTGCAGTCCAACAATGAGAGGGTGCTGCATACCTTAGATGTACATAGAAAGCTCAGATTTTATTTGGATAAAACTAAAGCTATCAGAGCATCTGCCCAGTTATTTGTTTCCATTTATCTTAGGTCTTAAGGTGTGGCTGCTTCCAAGCAAACTATTTCCACTTGGATTTCTAAGGCAATTTCCTTTTGTTACAATTTTCATGGTGAGAGCCCTCCTTCTTCTGTTGAGACTCATTCTACTAGAGCTGTGGCTTCTTCTGGAGCCTTTTTCAAAGGCTTAGACGGTAATTCGATTCTTGAGGTGGCTACCTGAACTTCTGTGCATACCTTTACAAAACATTACCAGTTGGGATTGTATCTCCAGGGCTAGAGCTGGCTTTGCTGATGCCACTCTTCATGGCTTCTTGGAGGGCTCTGCTGCCTCCTCCTCCCAAGTTTCTTTTTGAGCTTTGGCTCTCTCCCATTAGTAAGGGATACTGCAGCGGTGAATTTAAGGACATAGTACAGTTGTGTAAAATCTTACCATAATGGCAGATGACCTTACCTTCACTGCTGAAGTATTCACTCCCTCCCTCCCCCTGGTCTTTTCTCTCCTGGATGTGCAGGTTCTCCTTGGTTTTCCTTGGACTGCTGTTCCTACTGGGGCAATCGGTTCTGAGAATGGTACGCCTGAATGTCACCTTTATGCCGTTCCCTATGCAAGGAGTGTGTAGGGGATGTCCAGTGTACCTTAAAGCAACAGTAGGCTTTGGCAAACTGGCCGGTCGAGGGCTTCACGGCAAGGAATCCCATTTGTAAGGAATACTGCAGCAGTGAAGGCAAGGACATCTACCGTTATGGTAAGATTTTATACAACTGTACTTTCCTGCTCAATGAGAGAGAAGGCATCAGCTGCCCAGCCTCCCCCATGTGGCTAACTGGTTTAGAATTCATTTAGTAGATGGTTGCCCTCTGAAGTTAATATGTCCACATCGGGGAGTTCCCACCTTTGTGTCAACTTCAAGAAGACCTTCTTTGTCTAGTTTCTTCTCTCGTATGTTGAAAGAGGACTTACTCAGGACAGCCTACTACAGAATTCTAGTTTGTGGGGATAAAGGTTACCTGAAAGTTGAGACCCTGTCCTAAAGCCAGCATTTGTGTCATCACAACTAACCTGCACAGGAGGATGAGAGGATATCTCTTCTTCGCACTTATGTGACACATCAGAATAATTCTGTCACTAATTTTATAGTTTCTGGACACCATACTGTCTTATACATTTGTAATATATCAGAACCATCATCTTTTTTCAATTTTAAGTACTTTCTTATTTGTCTGCTGATTCACCTTCCCTGTTCAGGTGGTCCCATGAGCTCCCAAGCACAGTCTGAAGCACTGCAGTTAGATGCAAATAGCGTTAAAGGACCACAGCTTCTAAAGTTAACCTGCAATTGCCAGCCCACCATATGAACTCTGTTTTAACTACAAGGATCAGAAGGATAACTTTTTGAGAGAATGATGGCATTGCTTCCATATACGTTTGAAATACCACTGTATTTCCTCCCTTATTTTGAGTAATTCTCTGGTCAAAAGAGGTAGAGGGGGAAATGCATAGATTGAGAGGTTTTCCCATTGGAAGGATAGGGCTTCCACTTTCTAGGCCTTGCTGTGAGGTTCCCTGGTGCAGAATTTGTTGAACTGGTGGTTGTAGGGGGAGGCAAATAGGTCCACCTTTGGGGTACCCCATTTTTGGGTCACAAGGTTGAAAGTATTGTGGTTTAATTGTCACTCGTGTGTGTCTAGGAGATTTCTGCTTAAGTTGTCTGCCAGAGAGTTTTGGTTGCTTGGCAGGAATTGAGCTTGCAGATGAATATGCATGGCTGAGGCAGTGTTCCAAAGGGTCATGGCTAGCCTGCAGAGAGGGTAGGAGCGGGTTCCCCTTGCTTGTTGATGTACCACATTACCATGGTGTTGTCTGTTCTGATAAGTAGAGGCCCCAGAGAGAGCAGGGGACTGAAAGCTGTAGAGAGCTTGCTGAACAGCTAGCATCTCTTTTTGGGTAATATGTAGATGGATTTGGTTTGGGCTCCAGTGGCCCGGACTGCACCTGCCGTCCAGGTGAGCACCCCAGGCATAGTCTGATGCATCTGTGGTTAGGATCTGGGTGGCCTGGAGTTGTGAAAAGGGAAGTCCCTTGTTTTGGTTGCATGCGCTGCCCACCAACGAAAATCTTTCCTTAGACAGGGTTTCATGGGTATAATGGTTTCCAGGTCCTGTGAATGTTGACACCAAAGGCTTTTTTAAGTACCACTGAAGTTTCCTCATATGCAGTCTGGCATCTGGAATTAGTAGAATGTAGGAGGCCATGTACACTACAGCTTGCAGGATTTTCCTTGCGGATAACTGGGTTCTGGTGGCCAGTTGACTGAAGTAGCCAGTCAGACAGGCTTGTTTTTCTGGAGTTAGAAATGCCATCTGGGATGCAGTGTCCAGGCTTGCTCACAAGAATACGATTTTTTGGCTGGGGACAAGTTTGGATTTCTTCTCGTTGATAGTGTACCCCAGTGAGGTTAGTAGGTCCTTTACAAATGTCAGGTGCTGTAAACACTTCTCCTGACTGTCTGCCTGAATCAGGCAGTCATCCAAGTAAGGGTAAATTTGAATATTTCTTTGTCTGCAATAAGCAATGGCTGGAGCTAGGCATTTTGTGAAAACTCTGGGAGCAATGGATAAACCAAAGGGAAGTGCAGAGAACTGATACTGCATAGATCCTGCCCTGTAATGTAGATATATTGTGCAAGAATCTCTGACTGGGATATGCAGATAGGCCTCTGAGGTCTAGAGTGGCTAACCAGGCATCTTTGGACAGCATAGGGAGAAGCTGCTGCAGTGTGAGCACTCTGAAGTTTGGTAGCACCAGGAAGGTGTTTAGAATGGATAGATCTAAGACTGGGTGCCAGGTGCCCACTTTTCTGGGTATTAGAAAAAGCCTGGAATAGAACCCTTGGCCTATCTCATCTGCAGGGACAGGGTGAATTGCCCTCATGGAGAGCAGGGAATGAACTTGGTTTTGTGCCTCTGCCCACTGGTTTGGAGGAAGAACTGGGAATCCCTTTGGGGTTGGGCAAGGTGTGGAAATTAAATTTGTACCCCTGGAACACTATGTTGAGGACCTAAAGGTCGTTGGTGATGGAAGTCCAGTTTTCTGCATGGGAGGCAAGTTGTTTTCCTTCTAGTGGCACGGACAGATGGGCAGAAGTGAGAGAGGGAGTTGAGGAGTCATTGGGAATTCTTTCCATAAGGGGGTGAGTTAGCACTCCCTGGTTTAGAAATGGAGACACTCCAATGTTTAGATCTCTGCATACCCCGAGACTGCTGTCTGGGGGGGGGGGTCTGTTACCCCTAGGTCTTGTCTTAAGTGGCCTTGAGGAGGCAGAAAAGACCAATGTTTTGAGGGACAATGTCTACTGAATCCTGAGGCTGAACTTGCAAAAATTCTTAAACTGTTTGCACAGATTTAGCTTTTTTTCCTTCCATCTTTTTTTAAAACCTCTTCTGCTTTGGTGCCAAACATTGTCTTTGTTAAGAGATGCGTCCGATAGTTTTTGATTTGGCATGATCTGGCAAGGTCTGTTCCTTAAGCCAAGCATGCCTTCGAACTACAGAACCTGTGACTGCTGCTCTGCAGGATGCTTCTAGGGTGTCAAATCCACACTGCAGGACATGCATATTGATTTGGCTTGCAGAATGCATAAATTCCTGTAAGTCTATTTCCTGCACAGTCAGGGGAAGGTAGATAACTTTTGTTTAATGAGTTCCATGGCATGTTGCTGTTATTTCAGCATGTGGAACTGACAATTTAATGCTCTAATGGCAGGAGTTGCAGAAGTATATATATACTTTTTTACCCCATCTGTCTAAGGCTTGAGAATCCCTGTCCGAGGGGGTGGGATTCTTAGCTGTAGTTGCTTTCATTCCTTTAGGCCCTTGGGATATGACCTCTGGGTCAGCAGTAGGACTCTTGAAAAGAAATGTGTGAATCAGGGGGCTCTAATACCAGTCAGATTTCCTGGGAGCAGGAAGGTAAAGTATCCAGGATTAGACTGGATTCCATAAAAACATCATCCACAACATCCAGGACAGGGGGTGTAGCTAAGGCCCTGTGCGGAGGTAAATCTAAAAATTCCCAAAGTCTCTTTTTTGGACCGAGGGTAATCCTGGCATTCCCAATGGAAGTGCTCTCTCAAAGTATGTAGGGTTTCACCAAAAGAAAAATCCTCTAGAGGGGAGGCAGAATGAATGGATTCCTCTGCATCTGAATCCTCATAAGCAGATAAGGCCATGCCTTCATACTCAAACCTCAGAGTCGGACTCTTGGTCAGATGAAGGTGCTGGGGACAAGACTCTTTCTTATTAGCAGGAGAAGGCTGGCTGCCCCTAATCAGCATAAGGTCTTTCGCCATTTTAAGCATCTGTGATTGTGACAAGGAAACAGGCACGTGAGTTTGGGTTGTCTGTTTTCTATGCGTAGCTCATACTCTGGGCCTTAGAATCTCTGTAGTTTTAGAAAGAACTGAAGACGTGAAAGAAGTCAAATATTGGTAGTGCGAAGAACTTCCTTAGAAGCCAGTGCCTGCACAGCGGCTCCAGACCCATCCAAGGTAGAAACATCCGCAGGTTCCATAGTCAAAGAAGAGTCTCGCAACATACCGGACTCCGAACGGTTCTCAGTAGCAGCCTGCGAATCCATCGATGCGGGCATCAGGGGCTGCGAAAGCACTGGAGTACCAGCAAACTGGCAACTAACTTAACAGAAGCGTCAGCAGTTTTGGACCTGTGCGGTCTGTCTCTGTCTTTATCCTTACATTTTTTCAGAAGATCGGTAGACGGATGGCTTACCAAAGCCATATCAGAATTCAAAGACAAATTGAAAATGTCTAGCTACTAAAAGGGCCCAACGATATATAGTTATGGCTTTGAACAAGGCACAGAAGCGACAGCTAGGGACGTTGTGGTCTAGGCCTAAGCAAGTAGGGCAGTAAGAATGAAAGTTTCTGTGTAGTATTTGCTTTCCACAGGCGAGATAATTGTTAACTTTTTCTGACATCAGTTAGAGCAAGAAAAAAGGATCCCCAACAGGGTACTTTGCTTTAGAAGAATTCAAATCGGAAGACAAAAGTCAGGTAGCGTACGACCATGCTTCGGGCTCCTTGGCAAGAAAGACTGGTGTAATGGCATCGGCTGCCTGTTTTTATACCACTGATGATCTGACGTCAGACTTGGAGCAACAGCAACCGACGCAGAAATACTAAGCCTCTGGTATTCGGGTCGACTGAGGGCTACCCCTGGCAGGATAACCCAAGTGTGATGACTGCAACAGTGAAACACGAAGAACATCAAACAATACAATTAATCGAATAATTTAGAGGTTCTGTTTGGTTACTGGAGAATAGAGTTTCCTTTCACAAAAAGAGTCAAACAGCTAATCAGACTCTTCACAATATTTAATCACCTCAAAACAGAATTGGCTGCGTGTACCCAACATTTTTTTGATCATAGTCTCCTGTTTACGCTAATGGCTGGATTGATTCAAGTAGGTTCTAAAACCATTTAAGTTTATTGATGTATTTATCTTGCACCATTCAAGCCAACAGGACTTGAAAGGAAAAACACAATCTAATTACATCAGAATTAAAATTGGTACCAAAGTTCTGAGATTTAATATCCCAATCATGATTAAACAGTTGAAATGCAAGATTTCAATTGACTGATAAAGGCAAAAATCTGTTTTACTTGTTCAGTTCTCTCAGGTAACTGCAGTCCAGCCTGCCAACAGTCCGTAATGCGACACCTCATCAACTCACTGCTGACAGGCATTAAAGACAAGTTAACCTTATGGAAGGCTGTGTACTAAGTAGTAATGTTTGGGAGTTTAGAAATATTTCAGACTAAGATGACTGCTGCTAAGAAAATTAACTACTTCAGGTCTGATGACAGACTCGAAAGATAGTACAAACTAGCTCTATAATCACAAACTTTATGCGGGAAATGCAGAATGTTTTGAAGGCCTCAAATGAGCAATTGCCCTCAAGAAATGTTTTCAAACAACCTGGGCACCCACTGGAGGATTTACAAACATACAAACTGAGGAAGAGACAACTGGGCTTTAAAGGGAAAAAAGGCTGGGTTAGCCTACACACAGAGGATATACAATTAAAGATCTGCCTTTCTTGCTTATTCTGACCTGGCCATTTCTTCCTTCAAAGTGTGCCTGTCTAGATCTGGATCTACCTTTGCAACCAAAAGACCAACTGGCCAAGTTTGATAGGTATGAATTCTAAGCAGCGGGTCTTTCAGCTTCATTTAATGTGTCTGTATGCAAAACTCTGCCTACTTTATACATGGCATTTTACTGAGAAGAGAAAGGGTGAACAACAGGTGGTTTGTTGAACATGGAGGTATAAAAGTGCACACATCTGCTATGGCAGTACTAGCCAAAAAATCCCCACAATCAAAGCTAACAAACTGTGTAACACTGTAGGCCACTTTGGAAAGTTAACTCCAGGTTCTCATAGATGTTCACTAAGGAAAGCCTTTGGGAAGTATTCAAGCTTCTCCAACATCTGTTTTACCAAGTAGGAGTGGGAAAACAGTTGAGAAAACTGACCGGCCTAATGCCAAACATGAAAGAGGAACATTCTGTTATCACACAGAGAAGCTATGGACTCCCTGAGACCAATACCATACTGAAGAGATTTCAAAGGAATAAGAAAAATGCTTAGAAAGGGACACTACTCACTCAAGCAGGAGTTTACAGACATTTTCCTACTTAAAGGTGGTGGTGGGGCACCAACCTGTCTGAACAGCATCTTTCATGACTAGTTTCACTAATGGGGGGGGGGGTGAAAGGAGGATCCAGAGCTCTTTAAGGTTCTTCTGATATTCAACAAGCCATTTCCAGTAAGAAGGGAAATGACACAAGGTCAGTCAAACTATTTCTCCTAATTCCAATGCTCTCATCAAAACAGGGGTGGAGTCATGTTGGCTTTCAAAAGGTAATTTCAGTGAGTCAAAAACCTAAAAAAGGGGTTTCCAATAAAAATTACTCAAATCTTTAAGTATGTTTTCTGCAGGGGTATCCTCCCAACCACTATCATAGCTTGTATAAACAACCTCCACAGTCGTCCAACAGTGGGGGGAAGGGTAACATTTCCTGCAAAAAACACTTAAAAAGATTAGGACTTATAATCATAATGTTATGTTCCTGAGGAGTCACCCAGAGGGGCAGCAGTGGGAAAGATCTCTTCATTACCTTTGTGGGCCTCCAAGAACATGGCATGTGGGATTACTTAACCCATCAATATGAGCATAACTGAAATGAGAACACCAGTCTTCACCACATGCTAGCATGAACTTCCACTTGTAATCTTGTGACAAGTATGCAACTAACATGTACCAAGCATCAGGGAACTGGCACTTAGACTTCCACTAGCTGGCCTGATTGAAAATGGAAATAAGGTCCAGGGAGTATAGTCCTTAACTGCAAATTCTGCTAATCTGAGAATGGGTAGTACAAGTGGCTGCTCACATAGGTTGGCCTCAAATTACTACCACTTGGTTGGGGTGCAGGCAACACAGACACCAATGGACACGCATCATTTCCTCAAGGTGGGAGCTGGAGGAGTATACCTCAATTGGTCCTGGTAACGTTACCTTCCACTAACAGAAGGATTGGAGCTGGCTTCAAGCCCTCACCAGCTGAGGATGAACTCAGAACCTACAGATATCAAGGGGAAGGCAAAACACTGGACTTTGGTGATGGAGAGAGAGGCTAAAACATGTTCTCCAAAGACATGGACTTGTGACCATGTTCTATCCTATGTATCTGAGAAGGCATGGCAGACCCACCTTGCTAGTCACCATACGAGGGGATATTGAAAGCTACCACTGTTATTATCACCACTTATTCTACTAGCTCCCCCAATGGTGTATGTAAGTTAAAAGAATGAAACTACCACTTGCAGAAGTTTGCATCACAACCTCCAGTAAAGAAAATGATGTAGCCACATTTTACTGGGTCTGGCAAACTACACTAGAAAATCTGAAGTAATAAGTCAGGGGATTACTCTGTTTAAAGACAATTGGTATTTGGTACTACCACAGTAGGTTCAACAAGATGAAAAGGCAAGCCAAGCCAAGCTGAATTTTCAGTACTGACTATAGAAACTAAATAAAATATAAGTTTTAAAAATTCAAGTCATTAATAGAAAAATCTGTTGTCAAAATTAGAAAGTCTGGTCAATGCATGCAAAACGCACACAGGTACGTACCCTTAACCCATCCCATAGTATTGATTACTAAAGGCACCTCTCTCTTGTAAGAGCACCATAAAGACTTTATGATCTCAATGTAGTGCTGCAGATCCCGCTCACATGATGCCTCACCATAGTACATCATTCTGTGGGGCACTTTCTGGTGGGTGAAGGGAGGACCTATGAAGCAAGCAAAAGAAATACAGTCAGAGATCAGTCAGAAAAAAAACACACTAAGCCACAGAATGCATCCTGTATTTATATCATTGTGTAAATACACGCATAATTTACATTGTGCAGTATTAAATAAGACTGGATAGTAAGATTCGGTTGAGCACCAAAAGCAGGTGCAGTGACTTATGTAATATACCATGCTCTACAAGTTAGCTTCCTATAATAATGTTTTTAAACCTTATTTAGAACAAAAGTGATTGGCTATGTGTTCTTATTTGACTACCATTGAACAAGCCTTCAATTTTATCTGCTGTGTCAGCTTGAATTCTCTGCATTTCTTTCCCTACCGGTGAAAGAGTACCACAAGTCCCAAACTGTTAAATTAATGCACAGTTAACCTTTAATGGTTAGTGCTGTCTCAGCATTTACCTGCTTCTGCAGTACCACACTGCAACTTAAACATACTCTTCTGCAAATATATATATTTTTTCATTTTAATTGTCTTACTTACAATAAACTAAGAATATTTTAACAACCTTTTATCTTTTCTTTTACACACAAACTGTACTATACTCTGTATAAATTACACTACAGTTTACCAAAATAACAGATACTAGAGTGTATTGCTGTTATAACAGTCCTTATTGGATACACGTCTATCCATCAAAAAATCAAAGCATTGAATGCCATGTATCACTGAACATGCCATTCTGACTAAGATCACATAGTAGGGATAAGGAAATTTGCCTTTTCCCGACTGTAGTGCGATCTTGGAGTTGGTGTATACAATTAACGGGGGGGGGGGGGGGGCATCCCACCACATGAGGAGATTTCAATGAACTGCATTTACGATGTAATGCCATTTGATGCTTTTACCCTTCGACGAATAACCATAGACCCGTGAACAGTTTGTGTCTTCTGACATCTACCCTACGCAGGGTAGAATTAAAATCTAGTTTTCTAATGATTCTGTATGTGGGGTTCAAGCAGACCCAATTACCAGGGAAGCATTTGTATGTGCAGTCTGGTTTGAGGTACGTCATTATGGTGGATGCCACGAGTCTCAGTGTACAAAGGTACTCTCCCACTGTGCTTTGTTTAATAGCTAGCTAGTGTGGCACCACAAGGATCAGGGGTCAGATCTTCTCTTGCTTTGCATTTATTTTGTAGACATCCAAAGCAATATCCTGGGTGTGGGTGCTGAAGTTTGTGGATGCATTCAAGCAGAGCATTATCATCCGTTCATCCACCAATACTAAAAAGTTCTAGCAAGAGCTAGAATATGCACATACTTGGTTTACCAAAAATGGTCTTAAGCTAAATATAAACAAAACTGCAGCATAGTAGTATTGCCAAAAAAGATGCTCACACATCATATTTTAAAACAGTACTCTTTTTTCAGATAGACTTGTTTATAAAAGACTTGCTTACTTACGTGGACAATTCTCCCTCATTTGATCATCTTCTTCCACTACAGTCAGGAACTCCCTCTAAATGGTCCAGTTAATATCTACAGAAATATCTTCATGACAAAAAGCCAACATTTTATTATTGCAGTCTGTCTAGCAGTTGGCTTAGAGGTTACAGTTTCAAGCTGTAACTCCTGTGGTACAGGGTTCAATTCCCCCAGACTTCATATGCCGCCTGTATGACCTTGAGCCAATCGCTTAACCAGACATTGGTCCTGGTTCACCCCTGTAAAGGGACTGTGTTTAGTGGACCAACCTGGCCAAACAGGATTATCAAACCCATCACTAAATACAATGCACCTTTGGTATGTGCAAATCCATGCATACTGTTTAATTTTAAAGGCCCCCAAGATTTCTAACCAAGAAAGCTGGGCATACATCCATTATGGTCAAAAAACACAACTAGTATGTCAAAACATACGTCGGGAGAGTTTGTACCCAAGACTGCAATTTTATTACAGGTAAAGCTTGTGGGGCAGAAAGTACAGCTGTGTAAGCAAACTTCCTATAACAGTAGATGTTCTAAACAGATGACTGTTGCAGTAACCTAAGCGAATTGCATTATATCCTGCCTCAAACATGACACTGGGCAGCTTTCAAAGCATCAAGTTAACTTCCACCTACCCTTAACTGCTACAGGTTTGAGCAGAGCCAAATAAAAAGAGAAGTTTGGGTACAGAAACCTTTACAGCTGTTTTGCTTCAAAAAAGCAGGCTATATTTGTGGCAGAAAAAATGCTACGAAAATAAAATGCAACAGTAAAACATATATGACTATATACACAAGTATACACACATACACCCTGGTAATGCATCAAAACCAAATGTAGGGGGTAGATGGCTAATGCAACAGCGATCTATCTGAACATCTACTGCTATAGCAATTTTACTTACACAACTGAACTATGTTGAACATTAGATCACTGCTGCAGTAGCCTAAGCTACTTGGGTAGATCATATAGGAAAGAGAAAGAAAAATTAAAGTTATGTACTTACCATAACTATGTATCGGTGATATCCATATTTTAAGGAAGAATGAAAATAGACATCAAACCAGAACTTTGATCAGACACTGCCGTATACACTAGACTTTTGTATCCAACTCTCGAGCACCTCCCTCTACATAATTCTCCAGTCAGCTAACAATACCTCAGATAGAGTTTACTGCCTTACTGATCCTAAAACAGAGCAAGAAGGCAAAAACAGCAAAGCTATGGCTCAAACCTGGAACAAAAGGTTCCATAATATCCACAAGGTCAAGACAGAAGGTGAAAGGGAAGGGAAGGATTGTGGGGACTTGAAGAATGAAAATGGGCAACACAGATGTTTAGTTATGGTGAGTATTAAACTTTAATATTCGATGTTGCCCTTTTCATCTCTTCAATGCATGGGACAGGGTCCCCAGCTGCACGAATCTTGGGTGGCCCTCATGGAAGGACATTCCGGTGAACTGCAGAAGAAAAAGCAGCTCTGCTTTTGGAAGCAAAAACTAGTTTGCAATGAGCAATAAAGACATGAGCAACAGACCCGGTAGCTGCTACACACATGTCAATGGAAGTTCTAGACTAAAAAGCATTTAGAAAGTTTTGACAGGGACAGGCCTTCCTGAATAGACAAAAGAATCACAAATCGGTAATCCATTTGACCAGGTAAGCTTTAGAAACTGGTGATCCCAGCCTGTTCTGTATGAAAAAAAAAAACTGCTCCAATTTCTTGAAATCTTTTGTTCTGTGGAGACAAAAACAGTTATCTATGCACAGCTAAAAGATGTAGCATGTACTCTCCCTTATTTGAAAAAAATGATGGAAGAGGCAAATGAACTGTTTGATTAATATTCGATTCAGACGTAACCTTTGCTAAGAAGGATGGATTGGTTTGTCAAGTAACTGTCTTTGTGAAAAACAATGTAGGGGGGATTTGGAAGATACAGCCTGAAGTTCGGAAATTCTCCTCACAGATGTAATAGCTACTAGGAATGCTTTCCCCCCCCCCCCCCAAGACAAAAAATTTAAATAGTTTTTGGCTGATGGTTCAAAGGGCTGCTGGGTCAACACTTGGAGTACGACTGTTAAATCCCAAGGAGGTGCTGGGTCTTTCACTAAGTAAGAAGGTGCCTTTCAGAAAAACCTTGCACAATTTGGAAAAAGCTAAAGAGGAAGATTTATCTCCAGAGTTAAAATTAGGAAATGCTGCTAACTGTACTTTGATTGTAGAAGAAACTACCACCTTCTTGAAGAATAAATGCAAACAATTCTAGAACAGAAGATACAGGAGCAGTGAAAGGGTCAATTTCCTACTGAAAAGCCCAAATAGAGAATCTTTTCCATTTACTCTTGTAGATCTTCCTTGCAGAAGCTTTCTAGGAAGATAAAGTATTTTCCAAACTGGGAAGGAAAGCCTGGGCTGTCTGGCTATTAATGGATTGGAGAAACCATGTGGTCATTTTGAGGCCTGGAATACTGGGATGCTTTATTCCTCAGGGATGCAAAAGGTCTGGACTCTGGTTTAGTATCCATGGGGATATATCAAAGATGAGATCAAAGAAAGGGAAACCACACTTGACAAGGCCAAAAGGGAGCAATGAGGATAACTGAGCTCTTCAAGCAAAGGGCTTTCTGTAAGAATTTTGGAATCAGAGGTAAAGGGGGGATAAACAAAGGAGACCAGAGAGCCAAACATGGACTAAAACATCTCTGTGTGACTCGCCCCGAGGGGGAATTATGGCAAAAAACTTGCTGTATGTGTTGTGAGGAGATGCAAAGAGATCATAGCAAGATAGGCCGCCAAAGATGGAAAATCTTCTTGGCCACTGACAGACCACTCGTGAGGCATCAAAACTGACCTGTTGAGTTTGTCCGCTAATACAATGGATTTCCCAGTATGTGCATAGCCATAACAAAGTGGTGGTAGGCCATCAGCCACTGCCCCACTTACTGCCACTCGACAAAGGGGGTAAGATCGGGTTCCCCCATTTGTTGATGCACCAGACCACAGACGTCAGTTTGTATTGCAACAGTCCCTAGAGAAACATCCTGAAAGGCGTGCAATGCTAGTAGGACCACATGCCTTGGACCAGCCATCCCAAGAAATGCCCCCCACAACCACAACTGGAATGAGTCTGTGGTTACTGTGGCTACTGGAGGGGACAGAATAAGGGGACAGCCTAGGTAAACTTTGTCCAAATGAATCCACCAATGAAGATGATCCTTGCAGACTCGAGTGAGTTTGACTGGGAAGGACAGAAGAAGACACAGAAAATACCACTGAACAGCTAGAATCCACTGGAGAACACACACAGAAATGGGCCATCGGAACTAAAGTTATGGCTGCTGCCATTGAAACTAGAGCCTGAAGGCAAAGTCTGGCTGCAGAAGAAGGCTGAACAAGAATATGCTGTACCTGAAACTTGATTGTATCCACATGATGTATAGAAAGGGTACTTATGAACTCCAGGCTCTACACAGGTTGTAGATGAGATTTGGAAATGTTGATTGAAATACCTAGGTTTGACAATGCTGGAGCAATTAATCCCTGGACTATTCTAAGAGATGCCTGGTTGGGCTGCGAGGAGCCAGTCGTCTAGATTTGGAAACACTCAATCCCAGCAGTCTCAGTTGAACAGCTATCACTGCCATACACTTGATAAACGCCCCAAGGGCTGTGGCGAGACCAAAGGGAGGGCTCTGAACAGATTGACTGGCTCCCAGCCAGCACAGAAATCATCATGATCATCTGTTCATCATGATGTGACAGTACACATGCTGAAGACTGAATTGGCACATCCAATCGTCCTTGCATAAAGGCAGAATGGACTGAACCGTGACTATTCGGAACTTTGACTTCTTTACAAATTGGTTCAGGCTACACAGGTCCCCTGTCTTATTTGGCACTAAAAAGAACCTTAAGTCCAGAATTCTCCTTGGTCTGGTGGGTCCTCCTAGATGACTCATCTAGCAGAATCTCCTGAGCTACTCTGACTGGGCGAGACGTCAAGAAGCTTTCTTCTTTTATTTAAGGGGATCTGGAGAAATGGTATGAAATAATCTCTGAACATTATTTTTAGCACCAGAAAATCTTTTGTTGTAGAAGCTCAGATGTCTGGGTGCAAAGACAAGCACCCACCGAATGCCTCCAGATGTGGGCAGTAGGGCAACCCTTTAGGAGCTCTGAAAGGGTTTATCCAAAAAGGAATCTTGGGACACCCTGGTTTTGCCGGCCTCTCTGCCATGAGGATGGCATCTTCCATTTGAATTTGCCTCTCTGCCTCTGGAGGAGTTGTCCCCACATGAATCCTGGAAAGATCCCTGGAACTTACAGAACCACATTTTCCTGCCTCCTCTTTGATTACAGGAAAAGGATCACCGAGGGGTAGAAAAGCATATTCCTACGGCAAACAGGGTCTTTCTATCCTGTTCAATCCAGGAAAGCATTTCTTTTACAGTAGGGCCAAACAAAAACATTCCATTAAAGAAAGCAGTAATGACAAAAGACCTGAAAGGCTCCGTAAAGTCACACAACTGCATCCAGACATGTTTCCTAATGGCTATGCATGAACCGGCAGCCCGTGAGGTACCCTCCACATCATGGGATATTAACCTCATGGATGCACTGGAAATGAATTTAAGAGTGGCCAGCTGTGAAGAGGACCTCTTGTACTCCTCCACAGACAGACTAAGATGAATTTGGAGAGTTCCTTGGTCAAATACCACTGCAGTCTTAAGTGTGCCAAGTAATTCAGGGATCTCAAGGTAAAAGTCACTGAAGCGAATATGCTCTTTCCAAACTTGTCCCCAACACCCTGGAGTCTCTATTAGGGGGGATGGACTGAGGAGCTCTTACTTCTCTAGCTTGTTTATAGTGGCTGTCACTACCATAGCATTAACAGGGACTCCTCTGTTCCAGTGGGGTCTGTCCTTCAGTGTTAAAATTTTATCTGGGCATCGGGGAACTGGTTCAAAGAATCCCGTTCCTTCTACGTCTGGTGAGAGATCAAAATCAATAAGCTCATCCACCGGGGGAAGTCACCCAAGACAGACAAGCCAGACCCAGAAGTTTCCAGAAAAACCGAAGACCAGCCATCTTTTTTTTTTTTTTTTTTAAAGAATTTTCAGGATGTCGCTGAATGAGAGGTCATCTGGTGGGTGATCTGGGGGACTCTTCCCCTTCATCAAACTTAGCATCTTCGATGAGATTCCATAGGGAAATCTATATGGCTTCTTTTACACATTCTCTTTTGGGGAAACTCTTCCATCCACAGGATGGTCTAAAGAGGTAACCAAAGAAAGGGGAAGGTCCTCAATGGGGAACTATCTGGATGCTAGATGGCACTGTCTTATCTCTGTAGAGTAGGCATGATAGGATCAGAGCTCGGACCCGAAGGGATGTAGGATCCAAGGATGAAAGAGCAAGAGAATCTCTATGTTGAGAGAAAGCCCTCTCCATTACCTTAAAGGCAGACAGACTGGGAGAAGCCGTGGCTGGCTGCACCAGAGCGAAAACCTCCAAAAATGACATCTGATTCAAGAATTCAGCACACCTTTGAGAAAGATCCAAGAAAAGCTTATTCTGGACCTAAAAAAGAAATCCAGTTTGTAATATGTTTTGAAATTCTACACAGAGGATCAAGTTGCTGCTTCTAGAATACTTCTACAGCCAAAGTCCTGATAGAGTGGGCCCCTAACCTGCTAGGAAGTGGCTGGATATGACGAGAATAGCAAAAAGAAATATCAGTCATCCAGAGGTGGTCTTGTTTGACACAGACTGTTCTTTTTTCCTTACCTTCATAGGAGACAAATAGTTGATTGGCTTTCTTGAAGGATTTTGTTCTGTTTTAATAACATCAGAGATGCCTATGGACATTCAGTGTATTTTCTTCTTTGTTTCTGGAAAGAAGAAATGGAGATTAACAGATTGGCTCAGAGTAAACTATGAAACCAGAATTGTTCTCAAAGAAACTCTATCCTTGTGGAAAAAGAGGTTGTGTTGGCTCGCTGTAAGAACTTGTAACTTGCAGAAGCAATGGAGTAACTTGTTTTTCCAAGTCAAGAACCTCAAATCAGCCAGATGCACTGGTTCAAATGCAAGATTGTTCAGTTTTTCAAGCACAAATTTAAGATCAAGGAGAAGTCACTTGTTTTCTGGGTAGACGGGTATGTAAAACTCAAAAACTGCTCAACTTGAGGACAATTAAGGGGATATAAGTGCAGACATACAGAAATGTCTGAAAGATGAATCCTGACAGAATGAGAAAGAAAGGCCAGAGGATAATAACTCAATCTAGAACCAGGGGCATCACAGTCTTAAATGAGTCTTTGTTCTTATATGGGCACAAACTAGAAAATCTTCCACTTACACACAGGATTTCCCAGTAGCCATTTATTTAACCTCATTTAATACCTGACAAAATACCGTGCTTTCATAAGGATGTTAACCAACATGCTGGCAACTTCCTTGCTTGTGGACAGAGGAGGTAAGAATGAAAACGTAAAGCTAAAAATCTGGTAACTAGAACTGCACACACACACACACACACACACACACACACACACACACACACACACACACACACACACACACACACACACACACACACACAAACAAAAAGTTTCACTGCGATACTTCTAATCTGAGATGTGACTGGCTCCCAATGGCGCTTACTGGTAACTGCAGGATTTTTACCTTCATTTACTACCTGCTGCACATCCTCAGGAAAAAAAAAAAAGATGAATAAATGTTAAGAAAAGCCAATCATCCAGGCAATCAATAAAAGTATCTTCAGGTTGGCGTACAAAAAATCCTGCCGTGTGTGAGTCAATCCAGCCTGTAGGGATGCTTGTGGTAATTGCCCTTGGCCAATTTCAAAACAAATGAGAAAGAATAGCTCTGTAAAATCTTATAACCATAGATGTCCTTCTCTTCCATGTTGCAATATTCTGGACTCTTGGCTTTTCTTCTCTTGCTACCCGAACGTCCGGCCAATATACAAAAGCTTCTGGTCATTGCTAGGTGCGTGGGAAGTCTAACGTGGCTAAGGGAATATGGGCAATAAGTGACATCTGCACGCACCAGACCTCGGAACCGAGCACCCCATTTGGACCCCAGTCCCAGGGAAACTGTGCAAGTCCAGTGTCATCCAAGAAGGGACCATTATAGGAACAGGCGGTGAAGGAGGGAGGGAAGGAATACTGCAACATGGAAGAGAAGGACATCTATGGCTATGGTGAGATTTTACACAACTATTCTATGGCCTTCTATTCACATGTTGGAGTATTCTGGACTTTTGGGCGAGTGCCAAAGCTCACTGGGAAGAAGGTGGTGGTGTCTTGGAACTATTCTCCATAAATCCATGGAGGACTGCTCTGGCAAATCCAGCCTAGGATTTGGAAATTTGGTCCAATTTGTAATGCTTGGTAAATGTGTGGACAGATGTCCATGTAGCTGCCTATAAAATGGTGGCAGTGTCTAATCCCTTAAAGAAAGTTCCTGATGAAGCCATAGCCCTAGTGGAGCGCGCTTTAATTTTGGACCCCAAGGATTTCCCATGGTGTGCAAAGCAGAATACAATTGCCCTGGAAATCTACGCTGAAATAGTCTGTTTTCTCACCGCTTTCCCCAGGGCCCTGGGGTAGAAGGAGGCAAACAACTGGTCAGATTTTCTGATAGTCTTAGTCTTGTCCAAGTAGAACCTAAGCTGTCTGTGCACATCAAGGGAATGTAAGACTTTCACTGTCACTCTGAGGATGGTCAAACAAGGTAGGGAGGTGAACAGCTTGATTTAAGGAAATCTCGTTGACCACCTTGGACATTAAGGAAGGGTTGGTCCTAAGGGTTACCCTGTCTTTGTGGAAGATGAGGAAAGGGGGAATGGCAATGAGAGCCTGTAACTCAGACTCTCTAGATGATGTCAAGGCCACTAGGAGTACTGGTTTTCCATATGCAGTGTTTCAGAGAAGCCTTAGAAGCTGGTTCAAAGGTGCTACCATGAGCTTCCCCAAAACATAATTCAGGCCCAGGAGGAGGAATAGGTTTCCTGGGGGGCCTGAGATGCAGCACTCCCTTTAGTAATAACTTTGCAGGCACTCTGGAAGTCAAAGGGGGGCCCAGAGGCAGACAAGCTGAAATAGAAGCCAGGTGTGTTTTAATGGAGTACACCAACCCTGTCTGCAAAAGTTCACATGGATAAGACAGTACTAAAGGGACATCAACCTGGAAAGGGTCGAACTGCCTTTGTAGACACCACATGGAGAATCTTTTCCATTTAGCTGTACAAGATCTCCTAGTATTAGGTTTCCTGGCATCCTGCAGGACTGTGAGCACGTCCTCATTGTAGTGATGTCTGTAAGGGATCAGAATTCCATCACCCACAGGGTAAGGTTCAGAGACCACAAGTGAGGATGGATTAGAGATCCCTTGCCCTGTGTGAGAAGGTCCATTTTGTGAGGTAACTTGTGGTGACTGCCCCTGGCTAAATGCAGAAGGAAGGGAACCAGTGCTGCCTTGGCCAAAGGGGGGTCACCAGCAAGATTTTTGGTTTGTCCTGCTGAATTTTCAGTAGGACTTTCTGAAGTAGTGGGAAGGAGGGAAATGCATAAAGAAACATCGCCTTCCAAGAGACTAAAACGGTATCCGTTGTCCTCGCCAGAAGGCTGGGCAGCCTGGTTCAAAAGGATGGAAGTTTTCTGTTCATAGGGGAGGCGAACAGATCTGAGGTGTACCCCATTTGTAGACATTCCTCAGGAGTATCCATTAATGGGACTGTAACATGGACCTACTAAAGGTGTCTGCCTGAGTATTCTGTTCTGAAGGGATGTACGCTGCATGAAGTGTGACTCCCTGTTTTGTGGCAAGCTCCCACGCTTGGAGAGCTAGTCTGCATAGCAAGTAAGATTTTGGTCTACCCTGCTTGCTGACATACCACCGAATAAGAAGTTATGTACTCACCATAACGTTCCATGAGAGTTGTTCATCTCACCTTCATTCTTGACTGATGGGTTCAGAGCCAATTAATCGTCTCCGGTATGGCCATATGCAAAGCTCGAGGTCCTCCAGTAGCTAGACGCCAAGCCCCTATCCCATGATGCACTGTGAATTACCTCAGATCTTGCTTGCTGCGCATACTATAACCATATAAATATTAGCTATTACCTATGGAAAGGAAGAAGACATTGAGCAGCCAGGATGAGACCTAGGTCAGCTATCAGCCAGGAGGGAGGAACGTAAGAATGAAGGCGAGATGAACAACTCACATGGAAAGTTATGGTGAGTACATAACTTCTTAATGTGAAGTTGTTCAATCTTGCTGTTCATTCTTGACTGACGGGTAGCATCCCTAGCACCATCAATCTTGGGTGGCTCATGGGAGTACATTTTTCAGGACCATAGACCCAAAGGAAGCCCTGTCCCTGGAGGCCTTATCAACTTTGTAATGAGTGATAAAGGTACGAGGTTTTGACCAAGTGGCTGCTACACAAATGTTATCAAGGGGCAGTTTGGCTTGGAACGCCGAGGATGTAGAAATTGCTCTGGTTGAGTGAGGTTTAATCTTGTGTTGCAAAGGCATATTAGCACCATTTAGACAGAGTTGTTTTAGCCACTGGGCTACCTTTCCTGGATTCAGAGAATGAAACAAAGAGCTGGTCTAATTTCCTGATCTCTTTTGTTCTATCCAAATAAAATCTGAGCTGTCTGTGAGCATCAAGTTTGTGCAGCATATACTCCAACTTGTTGGAATGATTAAGGAAGAAAACTGGTAACTCAATAACTTGGTTGATATTTGTTTCTGAACAGACTTTGGGCAAAAAGGAGGGATTTGTCCTAAGTGATACTCTTGTCAGCATGAAAAATCAAATGAGGAGGGCTGGATAAAAAAAGCCTGAAGCTCTGACTCTCTACGGGCAGAAGTAATAGCTACCAGAAAAATGTTTTTCCACTTTGAGGTCACAAGATGATGCTGGTTCAAATGGGGGGAAGATTATACATGACAGCATAAAATTTAGATTCCATGGAGAATAGGGAGTGTTCACAGGTGGTCTCATATGAAATGTCCCCTTGAGAAAGGCCTTGGATAACTTGAGGAACATAATATTTAACCAGTCAGTCACAAGATGAAAATTAGATATAGCAGCCAACTGGACCTGAACTGTTGCTGCTGCCGTTCCTTTGTTAAAC